>NW_020885020.1:509226-520055 GCF_003945725.1 Corapipo altera | reverse complement strand
AAGGAAAAGGAAAAGGAAAAGGAAAAGGAAAAGGAAAAGGAAAAGGAAAAGGAGGTAGAGCCAGTGCAAAGGATCTCAGGTCTGTTATCAGGGATGGTTTCTGGTAATATCCACCCTGAGGATGCTTTGGAAGCCAGAGAAAAACATTTGCAGAACACCACAGAGCCACGTTTGTGCCTCTGGGAAAGCCAAGAATTGGAGGGAAAGCCCTCCAGGGACTACTTGTGGTACCAGGAGCCCCGAAAGTTTGGGCAGTAACATGGGAACAGAAGGACAATGGCATCTGTTACACACAACAGCTCCAGGAATCCTGGATCAGCACTGCAGGACATGACACTGACCTGACCAGGGCCCTCCAAAAGCCCAGACAAGGTGGGAAGAAGACCTCCCACCAACCAGCCCAGCAGGGCTCTGTGAGGGTCCAGCTTTGGGCTCCTCTATCTGTATCTAATCCATCTTTTTGCATCTCTGACCCATCTTGGAGCACATCTAACCCATCTTTGGGCATATCTGACACATCTCTGAGCATATCTGACCCATCTTTGAGCACACTTGACCCATTCTTGAGCATATCTAACCCATCTTCGGGCATATCTGATCCATTTTGGAGCAAATTTGATCCATTTTTCTTGGTCTTGCAAGGAAATGCTGCAGGACACCGCAGGTCACAGCTTCCCTCTCTGCCTGGACACAGCAAGTACCAGGCTCCTTCTGTGGATGCAGGTTTGCACGGGGTCATCTTCATTCCATTCCAGAGGAATGGAATACAAAAAACCCCCAAACTCAAGTGTCTTGAGGGACCAACAGACTCTCGGATCCCCTGAGATGGCTCTGGGTGCCAGTTTTCCCTAGGAAGGAGACAGGAATCGCCGGTGCCGAAGCCAAGCCAAGTTCAGGCCCTCCCTTGGATGCCTGGAGAAACCAGGTTGGTGGTGGCAGCACTCAGGAAGAACGAGGAGGGCAAGGCAGAGTGGATTTACAGTGATATTACTCAGGCAGAAAGAAATGGAGTACTTGGAAAAGAGCATTCCCACTGGGATTCAGAACCAATTCCAAGGAGTCTGCTCACACTCAGCTTCCCAGCAGGAGAGGACTGGATCCAGAGATATCCACCACCTCATCCTGCAAACATCTCCAAGGTAAGGATTTAACACCCAGGCACCCTCCTGGAATGGATGTCTGAGGTGACTCCAAGGCAGCACTTCATCCTGGGAGTGCTGGAATGGTCCCTCTAAAGCCCTCGGTGCTCTTGCCATGCTGGAAAATGTTACTCATGTTGCCCTGAGCTGGATTGTTGTGCAGTTCCAAAGCTGCTGCTGTTTGGTGCCCAGGCTGCTGTTGACTCCTCCACCATTCCTGAATCCTGAAGTTCATTACAGGGAAGAGGCTGTTTGGCTTTCCCTGCCCGGGAGCTCTTTGATGTCGCCGCCATCACAGGAGTTGTTGGGCCAGCACATCAAGCTTTGCCATCTGGAAGGACTTTAGGGAGAGAGGAAGCACATTGCTTGCCTTTTTTTGGTCCAACAGGGTGTATTTCTCTTTTTTCCTCTGGATCTGGAGGACACCCCTGGATCTGTCAGAGACACCGACTCTCCCACATCGGCCGCGGTGGGATGAGGAGCCCTTGTGCTGCTCATCTTGAGGAAAAGTTAATGCCTCGATCATTCTAATGAAAAATTTGCTAGGAGAACCCCCAGAGAGGGCTCCTAGAGGTGGGGAGAGGGAATTCAGCTCCTGGGATCTGCTGCAGGCTCGTCCCCTTCACAACTACTGTTAAGTGAGGAGGGGATGCACAAGAGAAAGGTCAACAGCTTGATCCAGTCTCTGTTCTATAAGGAATGTCCAAGATGTTTCAGGGTGAAACCTCCCTTCCTCACAATAAAAATTACAATTTCCTTATAGGAACTCCCTCCCTTTGATAAAAGCTCTGGGTTTTATTAATATCCATGATGAGGCTCCAACTCACACAGTGAACTCTACTGAAGTGCAGCTATTTCAGAATTAAATGAGCACCTTACAAAAGGTTTCATTATTCTACTATTTTCTTTAGCTGAAGAGCTACACAGGGAAGAAATGAAATGCAGGGACAGGTTGTACCACAGCTCCCGACCCTGCAAAGTGAAGCAGTTCTGCTCTTCCCTTATGGAGCTGAGGCGACAGCAGCACCCAACTGTGTCTCCTCTGACTTGCTAATTAGTTTCTCCTCATTTCCATTCCATGGGAGTCCTTTTTGAGGTCTCTGTTCTGCAATAACTACTTTATCTGCACAAGTAAAGACTTTGACACACTCTAATCAAGGCTAATCAAAAATACAGTCACATGTTCTGGAGGAGAACAACAACATGAACACCCTTTAAAGAACTGTATCTTCAGACGCTTTTAGAAAATGTGCAGAAAAATACTACACAGAAAAGGAAACACATTTGTTAGCTAACCTAAGATCAAGCCTTTGGACGTCTGGAAGAATCTGGATGGGAATGATGTTGCAGATTTCCAAAGCTTAAACTCCTTTCTCCAAAATCTTTTTGTACTTAGTCTGGATTAGGTAACGCCGCCGTGGTGCAGCTCAGTCAGACACAGAGAAGAGAAATGAAGCTGAGCAAAACCACCCTGTGCTGCATTTGCAGATGCTGTTGAAGATCAGCAGAAATAAATTACTGCTGCTTCAATCAGAGCCCACACCTGTTGCTGCAAGTGCTGCTATGCTTTCTTCCTTCCCTGCTACGGCTGCGGGTGGAGGAGGTCTGTTGGTGTCAGCTACGGCCATGGGAAGGTTTCTTGGGACAAACCAAGGAGGAAACAGAGTTTCCAAGCACCTGAGATCAAACTGGCCCTTCTTCTCATTGATTTCAAGACATTGAGACTTAGTTTTTAAAGAGAGAGATCAAAAGGTGTTATGAGATGAAGAGATTTGCTCCAAACTTTTCCTGCTGCTTCACTTCAAGAGCTCAAGGAGAGCTTGGACAACGCTCCAGGCACAGGGTGGGATTGTTGGGGTGTCCTGGGCAGAGCCAGGAGTTGGACTGGATGTTCCTGATGGGTCCTTTCCAACTCAGGATATTCTGTGACTCGCTCCCTTGAATGTCCTTTGTCTTGCTCACTGCTGAGAACTCCTGGCTGCCCAAACACCAGGATTCATTCTCCATCCTGGAGCAAAACAGCTCTTCATGGGGTTCCCTCACCTTAAGTGCCCCACATCACCTTTCAGACCCATCCATTTTCTTTTCACCTACACAATATCTCCTAGAGAAGAGAACTGCTTGAAGAAAAACCTCCTGGTTTCCAGCTTTCCAGTCCATTATTCCATGTGACACCCTCAGCTCCTGAATTACAAGCAACAGGAATCACCTGCTCCAGTACAAATCCAAAAGAGGACCTGTCCCACCTTATTCTACTTTTTCCTTTCTTTCCTTTTGACTTTATGGTATTACATGCTCCTGGGAAGTATTTGGCAAACCAGGGTGGAGCTCCTCAGGGAAAATGCCCCTTCCAAAGCCAGCTGGAAAGCTGTGGGGAGCCGAATGCAGGGCCTCATGAAGTGTCCCTTTGTCACTTAAGAGATAAACACAGCCTAAATCAGAGAACTGAAATCTAAGCTGAAATGAATCCCTTCTCCTTCAAGCTCGGGCCACAAACCACTGAGAGCCGAGATGATTTCTCTGACCATCACATGTGCCTGATGTGCCTTCACCATCAGGAAAAGCGGGAATGCTGGGGGTGTCTGGCCTGGAGAAAAGAAGGCTCCAGGGAGACCTGAGAGCCCCTTCAAGTGCCTAAAGGGGCTCCAGGAGAGCTGGAGAGGGACAGGGGACAAGGGATGGAGAGACAGGACAGGGGGGAATGGCTTCCTGCTGCCAGAGGGTTAGATGGGATATTGGGAAGGAACTCCTCCCTGTGAGGGCAGCAAGGCTCTAGCACAGGTTTTTCTGTTAAAACTGCTGCAATATTACAAAAAAACCCAGTAAATATTTAATATTTAAGGGGCTGTGGAGACAACCAAGCAGCAAGTGAACTGCAAGCACTCTCTCCAGTGGGAGCACACCAACAATCCCAGCTCCGTGGCGTTTCCTGCCCTGCTTTAGGATTTAATGCCAGAGTTGTGGGCCCGTGCTGGGCCCAGGCCCTGCCTCCCCTCGTTACCATTCAGCCTTCATTTGCAAATGATAATTTTATATTTTACTTTTTTTTTTGCTTTGAATGGCATGCCTGACTGCAGGGCAGAGTAAATCCAAGCCTTTAAAGCTCCAGCCAAAAATTTGCCATGAATTAGGAGGCTGCAGCATATTTACAATACAAAATAAAATCTCTCCACGAGTGGCGGGATGAAGGAACGACGATTATTCTCCTCTTTTTTTCTTTTTTTTTTTGACGGGATAATTTTCAAAGCAGCGATTTTGCAAAGGCTCAGGAAGAAAACAATTTTGTTTCATTTCCATAACAGAATCCAGACCTTGAAAGCTCAACCTCACGAGCTACAATTATGCAGCAGAACTACCGCTGTGAATTTTCAAACACAATGCCTTTTATTGTCTCTTCTCATTCTTTTCCCTTCCTGTTCTCCACGATTTTCTGTCCTGTCACCCTCCACAGAAACTCTGGAGCAGAAAGTCTGACTTGAAAGGGAAACATTTAAGTTCTCAGGCTCCAAAGGAAAACGAGAAAACCTTCAAAACAAGGTATTTAGGGTTTGGGGGTTTTTTGGCTTTATGGGAACAAACAACAACAAAAAGTCTTATTATATGGAAATCTGGCAGCTGAAAAGAAATGTTCAGCTTTTCCAGGAGGGATGGAGGGGTTTTTTAGTCACCTCCTTCAGAATCCACGTGGGTTTTTCTGGAGCTGGAGGATAAAAGATGCCAAATGCTGAAGACAAATCCCTTGTGCTGCACAACCTGTGGGACATTTCAATTCAAGGACAAACTTACTATTTACAGGAACTTCCCAAATACTGTCCTTGGATAATCACTGTTTTATTACCCCCCTTTTCCACCTGCTGTCGAGGCAGCTCTGAAGTCCAAGGACTGAAGATGAAACACCTACAAACCACAAACACATCCTGCTTTCCACGGAAAAGGCATTTTTGGATGCAAAGGGAGCAACTCCAAAGCCATTAAAACATCCCTGCCTGGGAAATGAGGTTTTTCCTCCTAAAAGCCAGAGCCCAAACAAGCCTCTGAATGTCCCACACACTTGGACTCTCCAAAATAGCTGAAAAACCTTCCTGCTGCTTTTGAAGAAAGGCACGTGAGGCTGAGCAGCCCCACAGCCCCTGTTTATGGGCAGCATCTGGTCGCAATTACCCACTTGCTGGAATGCAAAGCAACGATTTTGTTGGTGCTGAGGGCACTGGGAGAACAAACAGGACATTATTTACACATTAAAGAGAGTCACTCACCCCGACACCACCGCAAGGCAGCCTGACAAACATCGACGTTAGAGAACCTGCAGGGACACAAAAAAAGGGACCCTGTGAGGCCAAAAGGCAAAGTTCACCAGATTTGGGGCCAGTTTGATGGCAAACACAGCAACACAGACTGGGGGGGGTTTCTTTAATTTTACAGCACACACACACACAATGTACTCGGGCTTGTTCAGAAGCCTCCCCAGAAGAAAAGGCTTCTATAAATCACTTATTTTTATGCAAGGTTTGGGTGCTGTCTGACATTTCCAGCAGTGCCACTGACTGCAAACAACAGAGATGCCACCAACAATCTGCTGGGATGAACACTTTGACCCCTTTCAACTGCAGGCGGACAGGAAATCATAAAAACACCCCAATTATCACCCATCTGCAGTTACTACAGAGCTTTGGAGAGCAGGGGCTTCACAAAAGAGGAAGGCAAAAACCAAACCAGTGGCAAGCAAAGAAAAAACATGTGTTTTGTCTGGAAGAGCAAAAGCAACAGGAAGAATTGGAGAAAAATGCAGAAAAGCATCTGCAGGGCTAATTTTGGATCTGTAAGAAACGTAACATCACTTTTCTGGGCTTGTGTGTGAGCAAATTATCCTCCTGACAGGACTTGGAGCAACCTGGGCTAGTGGAAGGTGTCCGTGCCCATGGCAGGGGGTGGAATGGGATGAGCTTTAAGGTCCCTTCCAAGCCAAACCAGTCTGCCTGAAAGAGGAGTTAATGCATCTGGATTAAGCTGAGCTCAAAGGGAGGTGCACTCTTTGATTAGATCCACGTGGAAGTTCTTAGATCATCCTGCCTCAGACCTTCTGTCACATCTTTCACTGCTAATCCACCCATTATTTTGATATTTATCTTCTTGACAACACTTTCTGATTGCTCCCCACAAATTAAAACCAGCTTTATTTTCCTAAGTTTCAACTTGTCCAACAGGTTCCAAGTCCTTCCACTGTCAAAGGAGAGATGGATTCGAATTTTGTATCCTTAACTGTGAGGGGAAAATGGTTTAAAACTGGAAGGGAATAGGTTAGGTGGGATATTAGGATTAAATCCTTCCCTGGGAGGGTGGTGAGGCCCTGGCACACGTTGCCCAGAGAAGCTGGGAGTGTCCAAGGCCAGGTTGGACGGGGCTTGGAGCAACCTGGGCTAGTGGAAGGTGTCCCTGCCCATGGCAGGGAGTGGAATAAGATGTACTTTAAGGTCCCTCCAACCCAAACCATCCTGGGAATCTCTGATTCCATGAAGGCGCTTCCCCCTTATCATTTACAGAAGCTTAACAAGAACCATCCTGTGTTTCCATCCCCCAGCTTCCCAAGCTCCTCCCTTTTAGGCTGAGGTTTCTGGTGCTCTTTTCTTCCTCCCAGACATATCAAAGGCACAGAGTTTACACAGTCATCCCACACGTGCCAAGACACTGAGCTCTAACAGACTCCATTTGCACACTGAAGCCTCACACAGAGCTTTGCTCTCAGCCTTCAAACCTGCCCTAACCTACCTTCCAACAGGTTTAAAAGAACCCCCACAGAGCTGGTTTGGACACTTTTAAAAAGCCTTTTAAACTCTCAGCAGGAGAGGATGGCTGAGGGAGGGGCTGTTACAGAGTGTTCACCTCCCAGGTTCCCTGTTATCCCTGCACAATCCAACAAGGAAAGAAGGAAGATGGTCATGCAAGCTGGCAGCCAGTCCCACTGTCAGCAGCTCAAGGCTAAAATGGTGCCAAGTGGGTTTAAGAAACCAGGTTTAAGCTCAGCTAAGAGCTACTGGACAGTCCTTCCTACTGGAGATCCTTGGAGATCTTCCTCAGGTCTTTGACAACTTGATCTTCTTTGCACCCAGAGACAACATTTTGTTCTGGAATGCCCTCAGGTGTTCAAATGATTTCCCTTTGCTACAGGAATAAATTTGATCTCCACAGACATTTTAAAATGAGGGGTTAAAGCCAAGGGGGACACAGAGTAGAACTACAGGAGGACTCCCAGGCAGAGCAAGAGTTGCTCCTCTCTCGGGTTCTCTAAGGAATGATTGAGCGAGTGGAGGTGTCCCGAGATCCAACACTACCCAAATAAACTGTGGAACCACTGATCCAGACTGTGCAAAGGGTCACACACTGAAAAAGTATCTCAAGAGGATCTTCCTGGACCTACCAAGGCAGACTTACACACCGTTCCTGTGGATTGATGGTTTTCCACTCCCAAGGATATGACATCAGAAATTCTTCAAAGGTGACACACTAACTGAGCCATCCTTCAGCTGGAGGGGTCTACTTTTGGGTTCTCTGGGTTTAAAGAGGTGGGAAGTGAGCTATAAAGACAGTGCTAATTGCCTGTTTAATCAACTGGTTAATGGTTTCCCTCTTTGGGGATCTCATGGACACATTGAGCACATGGCAAAAATCTTTCCAGCTCCTTTGCTGTGACATCATGCAGGTCATGGAGTTAATCCTCTTTTTATATCATCCAAAGCCAGGCTAATCCCAAAATAAACTTTCTCAATGTCAAGGTCCCAGAAATGTCTTTTTTTTTTGCTGATCCTCACGTGAGAAGTTCCCAAAATGCCCCTCCAGCCTCTCACCTGCAAACAGGGGCTGCAGACAGGCCCCAAGTAAAGGGAGGGGATGGTGCCTACAGGGAGTTCAGGTGCTAAAATCCACGTGGTTTGGTGCTTGGGGGGCTTGGTTTCTCAACATCCATCCCTTAGGATTTTTGCTGAGGAAAAGAAATCTATATTTTCCACCAGCTGAGGCTCTGCTTCAGGAAGATCCAGACTCCAGAGAAAGGGATAAACAATCTTAGTCCAAATTAAACAAATCTAAGACTAAGAGGTCCCTGCATCTCTCTTGCAGATTATCCACACAAACCTCACAGCTATTTGTTGATGCCTGTGCAGCTGGCTGGGGCTGCACATCCACATCCTTAGGAGGGTATTCCAGTTCCTCCCTAGCCATGGATAACTTCCTAACACACAGGATAAAATAAACTGTATGAATTATCTTCCCTCCTCAGGCAAACCTCCTTTCAAGTTCTGAAGACGTCAAAGAAAGGAAGTTTTAGCTATTTAGGGTTTAGGGATCTACCTGAAAAGAGGGAGGTGTACCCTGTACATGGAGGTGGGAACAATCCTCCTGGGAACTGCACAGGGCTAAGGATGGAGGGAACCCCAACATCCCACCCTTCGTGTTGCTAAATCAAGGATGAGGATTGCAGTGTGAGTGCCAGGGGTCAGGAAGGGGGATTTTCCCCCAGGGAATGATACCTAGAAGCTTCTTGCTGTCCAGCTTCTGCCTGTTCAGAGGGTTTGTGCCGTAGAGCAGCGTGTGGGCTTCCGAGTGAACCGTCTGCAGCTCTTCCAGAGTCGCTTTCCTTCCGCGGATGCACTGCAAGAGCAAAGGAAAGGGTGAGGAAATCACTGAGGAGCTGCTTAACTCTCACTAAAGTGCTTTTTTTTTTCCTTAGCAAATCATAAAGACAGAGAGCAAAACACCCACATTTCTGGGTTCTTACCCAGAACAATTCAGATTTTGGTTTAATCTCTTACTCAAAACACCAGCTGGACACACAAAGCCATTTTTACATTTATTTCTGTTTTCAAATGCGCATTTGCTAAATAACAAAGGCATTGTTTGACTAATGAATATTCAGGATTTATAAGCCACTAGAAAATGATTCTCTAGTGAAAATGTCCCTCCAAACCACTCTCCAGCACCTCCACCACGATTATTAACTAAAAGTTTCTGCCGGACACGATTTCCAAAGTGAACCGTCGAGCAATGAAGGGTCAGTTCCAAACTTTCTGCTCTAAAACTCACGCTGGAAATCCCTGCAGGTTCAATCTGCTGCAAGCTGCTTTCTCACAGGAGGGTGCAGGCTGGGCTGGAGGCACCGTAGCAAAATCTACTCATCCCTCAGGTGAAACCCAGAACGAGGTGAGCTTTAAGGTCCCTTCCGAGCCAAACCACTCTGGGATTCCGGGACATTTCTGATTTGTGCCCCTTCTGGATCACTTCCATTGACTCTGAGAGAGACCACAGAACATCCTGAGTTGGAAGGGACCCACAAGGGTCATTGAGTCCAGAAACAGTGGCAGGATCTCAGCCCTTGGGCAGGGTGTTTGGGAGCCTCTCAAATGCCTGATGGTAACAGGTTTCCCCTTAGTCTGTGCCTCTGGAATTTCAAAGCCAACATTTGTTTGTGTGACTGACATAAATATTTATCTGTGAGACCTTTGGCTTGGGGCAGGTGTGGGACAGAAGCACTACGGGGACATTCCAGGGGACAGGCACCCAGAACTGCTGGAGGAGAGAGCAGAGTGGGGGTTTAGTTGTGTGGGGAATGAGCTGTAAAACTCCTGGAAGAGGACGGGAATCCAGTGGAGTCTCGTTTGATCCTCCTCAGTGTGTAAATCATTAGTTACCATGCAGGCTCCTGTGTTTTTAATCTGTGTTGAGCAACTCCTGGCAACCAACAGCATCAAACTACCCCCCTGACCACAGCAAAGGGCAGTTCAGGAAGGAAGGGGAAATGTCAGGATGAGGAAATATCAAAGTTCCAACTGTCCTTTTACAAATATGAGACATAAGAAATGGATTAAACCACAAAATCATGGAATCTCAGAGTGGCTGGCGTTGGAAGGGACCTTGTTCCACCACCCAGGCAGGGACACCTTCCACTAGCCCAGGCTGCTCCAAGCTCTGTCCAACCTGGCCTGTTTTTTTTATTTGAGGGAAGTCTGGATGTAGGAAGGAGCTGGAGAAACAGGGAAAGGCTGTGCCCACCAAGCCCAAGAGAAAAGTCAAGATAAAGAAGGAAACTTTCAGACAGGTGTGGGCAGGAGATGGTGGGGATAAAGCAAACCAGAGAGACAAGGAATGCAACCTGAAATGTCAGGGCAGACCCTGAAGAAAACCAGCAGGGAATTAAGGCAGAAACCTCATTATCAGGCATTTATCAGTTTTGGGAAAACGAACAGCCTGAACTTTCAGAAGAGTCTGAAAGGATGAGGCTGAACATCAGCAATGGTCAGAAGGGAAACACAGCTGGAAAGCAGAGTGAACATCAACAGCAGCTCCAAAAGCAACCAAAAGTACCAAATTAAGCAGGAAAATCAAGGGAAAAAAATCTTCCTAAAGGAAATTAACAGGAAATGAAGGACAATAACAGATTGTACGGTGAGGAATCTGTACATCAGGGAATATTTAAGACCCATTTAAGTGACCAGCACTGCACAATGAGCTCCTGGAGCAGGACAGCACTGGGCACTTGGCTTTGCAGGTTTTTATTCCCAAATAATCCCAGAATTCAGTGAAATGGGCATCCACGGACAGAAGCAGCTTGGAAGGGATGCCAGGGGTTAGGGAATGTAGGGAATGGCAATGCCAGGGTTAAGGAATGTAGGCAGTGGCAATGCCAGGGGTTAGGGAATG
>NW_020885020.1:508977-509216 GCF_003945725.1 Corapipo altera | reverse complement strand
TGGCAATGCCAGGGGTTAGGGAATGCAGGGAATGGCAATGCCAGGGGGTTAGGGAATGCAGGCAGTGGCAATTCCAGGGTTAGGGAACGTAGGGAATGGCAATGCCAGGGGTTAGGGAATGTAGGGAATATCAGTGCCAGGGGGTTAGGGAATGTCGGCAGTGGCAATGCCAGGGTTAGGGAATGTAGGCAGTGGCAATGCTGGGGGTTAGGGAATGCAGGGAATGGCAATGCCAGGGT
>NW_020885020.1:395881-508967 GCF_003945725.1 Corapipo altera | reverse complement strand
GGGTTAGGGAATGCAGGGAATGGCAATGCTGCCACCACGTGGAAGGCTGAGCTGACGGCTCGGGAATGTTCCTTTGCAGGGGCTGCCACAGCTGTTTATCCCGGGGCATCCAGTCCCTCAGAGCTTAAAGAACTGATGAACACACATGCAGAGCCCTATTTATCATCACTGGTATTTCTAACTAACCACTATGGATCGATCTTAATAACAATGCTAATACTAATAATAGTAGCATATAATTTAATAATAAAAGCATATAATTTAATAACTGTAACATTGACATATTTATATATTTCATATAGAACATATATTCTATATATTATATTATACATTATATTTAAAACATACACTATGTATCATATATTTTATATATAATATATAATATAGTAATATAATTAATTAAAAATAATTAAGACTATTAATATAATTCTATAATACATAGTACAATGTATTATATAGCATATCATACGGCAATATAATTTAATAATAATAAAAGTAATATATCTATATATTATATTTAATATAAAATATATATCCTATACATTATATTAAATATTATATTTATACTATAAACGGTACATAATAGATTTAAATATCACATATAATATAGTAATATAATTAATACTTATGAATAGTAATAATAGCAATAATAGCAATACAATTCATATGCTATATATTATATAGCATATAATATATTAATATAATTACATAATGGTAATAATAATAACAACATCTAATGTAATTTATACTAAAATAAGTATAAATGTACTAAATATACTAATACTAAGTAATTTATAATAAAAGCATATAATAATAAAACATTGATATATTTATATCATCAATTTTTCCATGTGAGGGTGGTGAGGCACCAGAATGGATTTTTAATATACAATATATATTCTATATATTATATTATATATTATATTTATAACATACACTACACATCATGGATTTTATAGATCATATCTAATATAGTAATACAATATTAATTGATAATAACTAGAATATTAATATAATTATATAATACACTGTACAATGCATTATATAGTATATAATATGGTAATACAATTTAATAACAAATGTAAAATATTTATATATTATATATCTCATATAATATATATGCTATACATTATATTACATGTTATATTTATAATATGAACTGTATATATTTTAAATATCACATATAATATAGTAGTGTAATTCATATTAATGAACAGTAATTAATAATATCAACAATATAAATATAGTTAATGCATGTATCGATGAATAGTAATTAGCAATATCAATAATGTCAATATAATTAATAAGCTATATATTATATAGCATACCATATATTAATATAATGACATAATGACAATATAATGACAATCACAAGGACCACGACCACCCCCCTTTGCTGTGTTTTCCCGTGTTTTTCCTACCTCACACTTGCCCCGCAGCCCCGTCTCCTGGAGCCTGGACCAGATGCTCTGGATCCTCCCCGCGTGCTCCGGGTGGCTGTTGGTGTTTCCACAGGTACACTGGTGCTTCAGCATCAAGGTGTCATACACGAGGCCTGGGACAGAGGGTCCAAAATTGCTCTCAGTAAAAAAAAAAAAAAAAAACCCACGCAAATTTACCAGATTTATGGGGGGAAAGAAGCCCGGTTTGTATTTTCTATTCAACGCAACAGCTCTAGAGCAAAACTGGGTGTTGGGCTCCAAGCCACGGAGCAACAAGGGAAAATCCAAGGTGCTGCTCTGAGACAGCACCAAACCTGCAACCGTGCCTTCCTCTGGAAACCCTCAATGGCTGAGGCAAAGAAACCAGCACCAACACCTGACGGTGTGACAGTGACAGCAGGAGCTGACACCCCAAAGCATCCCTTCTGTGCCAGCAAAGGAACCGCATTCGAGGAGAGGAGCAAGATCCTACTTGCTGCTAAAATGACTCCAGGGCTTGGGATTGAAAAGCAGAAGGAATAAGTCGTTGGCAGGACCGTGTTTCATAAAACAGTTCGTGCTGAAGTCGCTGCATCACCGTTATTTGACAACATGCTAATTAAGGCCATTAGCACCCACTTGGGCATCGTTATTCAGCACGAGATGAAGGATTTAGCAGTGTTGTTTCATCTCAGTGCGGGAGTAAGGCAGCTAAATCCCCTCTCGTTCCCAAGGATTTATGGCATGACAACTTTGATTCACGCTCCACAGTTGTCTGGGTCCGTTTTTGGAAGGAGAGTTGAGATTCCAAAGCCAACGTTCTGCTGGAGGAAAACAGCAGGTCCTCCCCAGCCACGTTCCAGGGACAAATGACCTGTAATTTTTTTGCTCAAGCAAAAGACACACAGTCAAATGTTCAAATCTACCCTTCCCTTCAGCCAGAAGCTCCAGAAAACAGAATAAAAGGGGTTGGTTTGGGGTTTTTTCCTCAAAGAATAAGGTTTCTCGCAAGAACTATCTGTCTGAAAGTACAGTATGAAGTTGACCCAAGGGCTGGAGCCCCTCTGCTCTGGAGCCAGGCTGGGAGAGCTGGGGGGGTTTCCCTGGGGAAGAGAAGGCTCCAGGGAGACCTGAGAGCCCCTTCCAGAGCCTAAAGGGGCTCCAGGAGAGCTGGAGAGGGACTGGGGACAAGGGATGGAGAGACAGGACAAGAGGGAATGGCTTCCCACTGCCACAGGACAGGGTTAGATGGGATATTCGGAAGGAACCTTCCCTGTGAGGGCAGTGAGGCACTGGAACGGATTTTTCCAGAGAAGCTGTGGCTGCCCCTGGATCCCTGGAAGTGTTCCAGGTCAAGCTGAAGCAACCTGGGCTAGTGGAAGGTGTCCCTGCCCATGGCAGGGAGTAAAAAACAGATGGGCTTTCAGGTCCATTCCCACCCAAGGTTTTCTATGATTTCTGTGAAATCAAGTCTTGAGAATCCAAAGCCTCTAAAGGCAGAATGGATGCAGGTGTTCCAGGATGTGCTTTGGCTGGTATCCCTCCTGGGAAATCCCAGATGAGCACACCTACACCGGCTTCCCCATTCCCAGTTCAAGTCTGGAGAAACAGCACAATTGGCAAGCACAGGGAGTTAAAAGGGGTTTGTGAGGAACCCGACCCTGGGAACAGCCCCGGACACGCAGCCCAGAGCTGAGGGCCCTGCTCCTGCACGTTCCCAACGCTCCTGCACATTGCCAGGCTTGGCTCCAGCTGCAATCCCACCTCCTGACTGAGTGTGGGCATGTTCTGCCACTGCAAAAATGTGGCTTCTCCCCCTGAGCAAAGCCTGACACTGTCAGGTATCCAGCCTCAGGGCAGGTGCCTGGCAGCTCCTCGCTTTGCTGGAGGTGAGGGAGGGCAAAGGGAAAAAACAGCCCACAAAACCCAACCCATGTTCAGTTCCAGGGAAAGAACAGAGCCCTGGGGAGTTGGCTGGCTCTGGGTCAGCCAAAGGTCACTTAAGAAAGAAGGGCTTGCTGCAAAGATCTTTTGAGGTCTCCCATGTTTGATCCACAGCATCAAACATCACAGCCAGTTGCTGGGCCAAGGCAAGTCCTGAATTCACCTGAGGAGAAGCTTTCACCCCAGTCTGAGTTTATTTAAACCAGTGCAAGGTCTTAAACTAAAAGAGATTTTTAGATGGGATATTGGGAAGGAATTCTTCCCTGGGAGGGTGGGGAGGCCCTGGCACAGGTTGCCCAGAGAAGCTGTGGCTGCCCCTGGATCCCTGGAAGTGTCCAAGGCCAGGTTGGACGGGGCTTGGAGCAACCTGGGCTAGTGGAAGGTGTCCCTGCCCATGGCAGGGGGTGAGATGGGATGGGCTTTGAGGTCCCTCCCAACCCAAACCATTCTGGGATTCTATCCCATCACAAACCTGGCCTTTATAGAACCTGGCTGATCAACAGTTTCTCCTTTCCCAAGGGTTCCAGGACAACAGCAGTGTCTCAGGGAAGCTCTTCCATGCTCTAATCACACGTCACTCATCATTCCTCTTTCCTAGAAACCAACCCACTGGATAGACAGGAGCTGTTCCCAGTTCCTTCCTGTGGTTGGGGACACTCAGGTGAACACACACACACGCACACACACGAAGGGAATCTTGGCAATTTAAGCTTAAAACACAAAACTCCATTGGCCATTACAAGTTAAATTAAGTGGTGCTGGAAGCAAGGCTCTGTTCAGACACAAGAACAATCATTTTTAAAGGTCAGCACTAAAGCAAAACCAACTGGCTTTTCTTGGCAGAACAAACATATGATTTGAGGTTCAGATAATTATATTGCTCTGCACAGGAGAGAATAAATGCCTCCATTAGAAAGGAAAAACCCTTTAATGCAGAACATCAGAATAATTTGTGGACCCATTTTTACAGGAGATCAGAGACTGGATAATTGGAGCTATGCAAATTAATAGCCCAACCTGAGGATCCTTATTCAAGTGTGTAGAACAGGGCAGGCACAAGGATTCATTAAAGTCACGGGGCTGCTTGATCTGGAGAGGGCAAGTTCAAGGACTGGCTTTCTGGGAGGAAGGAAAATTAAATGTCATGCTCTGGGACATCAAACTGATTGCTCAGAGGAGTCAGGAAGGGCACAGCTTTCACTTTGATGTGGAGTAATGGACATCATGTTTGAGAGCTGTATTATGGGTTCTTTCCCCTGTACCTTTGAAGTCTCAGGTGTTGTCACTGAGAGAGACAGGAAAATAAAATATCCCAACCCCCCCGAATTTCCAGCTGTCTGGAGTGACTCTGTTCAGACAAAACCTCAGGTTACTGTATTATTCCTATATAATATCCCAAACATGAAGGGGATGAACAATTCCTTTGCCCGCTGGACAGTAATTGATCTCTTAAGAGCCACAGTGGTGTGCAGAGTGATCCTGGTTGGCTTATTTAGGGCCATTAATGAGGTTTGGTCCTTCCAGCCCTCTCCCCACATGATCACACCAATGCCAGCCCTCATTCCTCTGCAACCCAAAGCGCATAAGCCCGTTAGGATCAGTCTCCAAAGCAGCCACTTATCAACCAGATGGATTTTCCTAGGGAAAAAGCAGCCTGATGCGCTTGAGCACTTTGAAAAATACCCAAGACTTTAATTTCCTGCCTTTCAAAGAGTGGCTCAATCCCAGTGATTAAGCTTTAGCAGCCACCTCCAAACCCACGATCTCCGACACACCGTGCACAACTCCAGGAAAACATGAGGCACTTCCACTCACACACGTGCTCAGCAGCTGAGATTCCTTTCCTTTCCTTCTCCCTCCTTCCACACCCCTAGAGTTGGGCTCTTTCTTCCTGCCTCTGTTACAGAATCACAGAATCAGCTAGGTTGGAGACCTGATTGAGTCCAGCCTTAAGCAGTGATGGGTAATCAAACCAGTCCTTCACCTTTTATGAGGGACCAAAGTTATAGGACTGGTACAGAGGTCTCAGCTTTATGCTTTGCACCTTTATTAGTGCCAGGGAATGCCCAACACTTCCCCCTTGGACAGTGATTTATTGTGTTTTCCCTCCTCCATAAATGCAGAGATGGAAAGCATTGGAAAAATTAAGCCCTTGGAGTTTTAACCTGGATAAATGCCGTGAAAAGGGTATTTTACAGGTGAACCACAGTAAGCATCCTTCATATCATCACACTGTGCAGTGCTAAGTAAAAGCAATGTGATATTCCAGCTTTTTTTAATTGTTTTAAACCCTTCCTCCAAGGAAAAGAAATCCTAACACTGGAACAGCACCTTTTCCAAGCAGCCCCGTCCTCACATTTCCATTCTTCCCGTTCCCTGTGATTTGAAATGAAATTTAGAGGCGTAAATCTGAGCCAAATGCACAGCCTGGGGTAGGAAATGTTGTTGTGTGTTCAGAGTCTTGTAGGTGACTGACAAGGCAACTTCACTACGAGGGGAGGAGGAGGGAAGGGGTGAATAATCTCTTCAAGCAGGGCCAGGCTTCCTCATTTTTCAAGCTCCAAGGTTTGGGGTTAAGCGTGTTAGAAGCTCAAGTTTCATGTGCTCTGACCCTGAGCCAGGGGACTAATCGTTGCATCCCTGGCAGAAGCCAAAATCTCTTCATCTGGCCAGAACTGGAAATGCAGTTTTGCTGCAATTCAAAGGTTCAGTATTAACAACAAATTAGAGATTAAAGGGCTGATTTGTCAAAACGAGCCATTTCTCGGGTTTTCACAGGGCTGACAGCACACACTTCCCACCTTGCAGCTGAGGAAAAGTCATCCTGAACATTATCTATTACTACACCACCAGGGCCTGAAAATAAACCCGACTCACAGCACCGAGTGATGCAAGAAGTGTGGGTTAAAAACGGAATAAAGGCATGAGGGAAAGGGAAACAAAATCACGAGTCGCTCCCATTTGGATGTTCTGGGATTTATTCCCCTCCTTCCTTTTCCCAAGGCACTCGGTACGTTGCAAATTGTTCATTCACAAAATACAGCCTGACATTTGGGGAAGAAGGCGGACTCCAAAATATCCCTCATCACCCAACACAGGGCTTGGAGAGTTGCACAGAAAATTCCCTTTCAGCTGTTGCTAAGGGCACTGAAGAGACAGGAAGGATCTGGAGGGGGGGGGGTAAGTTGGTTGTCAGGATTCAGGGAGAGTTATTCTGTTTTTAATCTTGGATCATAAAATTCCAGAGTGGGTTGGAAGGGACCTTTAAGATCATCCAGTTCCATCCCCACGCCATGGGCAGGGACACCTTCCACTAGCCCAGGTTGCTCCAACCTGGCCTTGGACACTTCCAGGGATGGGGCAGCCACAGCTTCTCTGGGCAACCTGTGCCAGGGCCTCACAGGGAACAATTCCTTCCTAACATCCCATTTAACCCTCCTCTCGGTGTAAAGACATTCCCTCTTGTCCTGCCATTCCATGCCCTTGTAAACAAAGCCCAGCCTAAGGCAAACCAGTCCCCCCAGCCCAAGCAGCCTCCCAAAGCCTCACCTGTTGTGAACCTTGGCTTAGTGGGGGGCTCCTGCACGGACATTGGGAAGGTGGCTGAGGCTGGAGAGGACTGTGCCCGGGACAGGGGCCGGTGTCCCCCGAAGGACACGGGCATTCCGGCCGCCTCCAGCGACGCCTGGTAGTTCCTCAGCTGGTGGATCCGCTGCTGCTCCAGGAGAAGGGCTTGCTGTGGGGAAGAGAAGCAGGGAGTTGCTGAAAGTGCCTTCCTAAAAGGGTCTTTTAGGGTTTTTAAGGTTTGGAGGCTTGGATTCCTTTCCCTTGCATGCAGCAAATGAAGATGTGGACGTTTCTAGAGCCAAGCCAGGCAAGAACAGCACGTGGAACCCCAGCCCTGGGCCTGGGGCACCTGAGAGGGCACCAGCACAGGCAGCTCCTTCCTCCCCCAGAACTGGCCTTATCTTCCTCCCCTGTGCTCCCACCCCGCTGCACTGGGCTGTTTAACAGTGCAGTGCTCCACATCATGGATTGAATCCAGCTCAACCAGATCCCAGGCTGGAGTTGGAGCTTCCAACCAAGCTCGTTCTCTGCACAGCCACATCATCAGCTGGACAGGCTCCTGGGCAGGAGGGAGCTGTTCCATCCTTTCACACTCCAACCCCTTTCTTCTGTTTATTCCCTCTCTCTTTGAGCCAAAGACTATTTTAAAGACCCCTCAGGTGCACTCATGGATTCAGGATTAAGGCTGCCCTTTCAGAGGACTGGGATCACTGTGGTCCATCATTAGCAACACAGAATTACAGAATCCCAGAATGGTTTAGGCTGGGACCTTAAAGCTCATCCAGTCCCACACCCGCCATGGGCAGGGACACCTTCCACTAGCCCAGGTTGCTCCAAGCCCTGTCCAACCTGGCCTGGGACACTTCCAGGGACAGGGCAGCCACAGCTTTCCTGGGCAAATGTAGTCCCTGAGCAACATTCCAGTGACATTCTTGTGGGACATAGATCAGCTTGTACCTTGTGATCAGATTTATCACCTGCAATCCACAGGCCTCCAGTGCTTGCCCTCAAAAGGGAGCCTGGTTGGAGGCTCCAGGATCTCTAATTCTGCAGAAGGAACACTCTCCATTGCACATCATCCCCTGCCCTTTTACCCAGGCCTTCTCTAGTTTGCTTTACAACATAAAACCAAAATAAAATCCTCTGCTAGTAGGATTCCATTTCTACTGAAAGCAGTTCAGAAATGTTAAGATACACTTTGTCTTCCCAAAGAAACAACCCCAGAAGAGACTCAGTGGCTGTAAACACACTGTGTGTTCCATATGAACCAGATTCTCCTCCCTGGGAGACTTGTGAGCTGATTCCAGGGAAGGAACCACCTGATTTTACCTCAGGATTCTATACACAGCCACGAGTTGGTTCCCCTTAGAGCAGCACAAGGTGACCACCAAGACCCAACCCATGTCCTACAAGGGCCCGAGTACCAGGGCGGTGTTTTGGGCGCTCACCTGACGGAAGAGCAGCTCCTGCTCCGCCTGTCTCTGCCCGGGCTCCAGCTCCTGCTGAGGCTCTGCCTCCTCCTCATCGCTCTCGATGGGTTCCTGCTTCACCTGCACCACGTTGGCCAGTCCCGGGGCCTCCTTCTGGCCCGCGGCCCGGTCGCCGTAGGGCTCCTCCAGGAGGGCCTGGTGTTCCCGCAGCTCCTCCTCCGTCTCCTCGGGGTGGCTCTCGTGTTGCCGGGCTGGCTCGTTGGGTTTGGATATAATCTGAAAGCACACAAACCAAGAAACAAACCCTTAACTCGTCTCAGGTAAAGTTCACTCTGTTCTCCAGCCTCCTGAAAAGAGCAATTGTGAATTATGGCCTTTGTCTTACGAAACAAGCGCTCCAAGGAAAGGTCAGGGCAACCTTGGCATTAAGAGCTCTGAAATTCCGTGTCCCAGGTAATGACACCCCCTTATTTTCCACTTAGTTTTCCTTTTGAAGAAATAAGAGCCTCTTGTGCCCACTCCATTCACGTCCACTCATAACAACCATCAAGATGTTTGGCAATTAAATTCTGAAAGAATACAAGAGACACAAACCCCTCTAAGAGGGTTTTTGCTGCTTGTTTGCTCAACATCACCTCGAATCGCTCCCTGAATTTTATCTGTAAGGCTGGAATAAAGATTCCTTGAGAACTTGCACTGTCTCAGGACACCCAGCTTAGAGTGAACTCCTGGTTCTAACCAGACCTTCCTAACTAGACACAGTAAACTTCTCCAGAAGCACCTCCTAAACTGAAAGGAACAATTTAATTTTCACTATAATTCACTCAGACTCTTTATAAGTTCATTGGCAAGATAAAATTCACAGTTCTCCACCTCAGACTGCTTCTAAGTTTTATTTGGAATAAAAAAAAAACCCAAATGTGACCTGTTTTTAACTCTGGCATAGGAAAACCAATCCATTTCCTCTCTCTCAGGCTGCCCCTGTTTCACAGGCTTATAAAGAAAGTGCTGCACTTTGAAAGCTGTCAGGGCAAGGTTTAATGAGGATTAGGTCACTGGGATGGAAGGCAATATTGATTTTAAATCTAATAAAGCTAAATCAAAACCTGGTTATTGAGCACATGGAGGAGGAGTTACTTGCTCTTCGAAGAGCAGTGGCTCAAACCTGAAATTAAGCCTTTTTTCCCCCCAAAATTTAGGAAGAAAGGCTCTGCCACGTAAGTCAAGCAAGGAAGAGGGGCAGGAATGCATGGAGTTGTGTGTCTTGGTGTGGATCTGGAGTTAGTCAAGAGCTTAAATGCCAAATGAAGTGGACAGACCAAGATGAGTCCTGACAACTCTCAGATGGGAGGGTGGAGCCAGGGGGGGATTGTGCCCTTCTCCCACCTAACAAACAACAGCCCAAGAGGAAATGGCCTCAAGCTGTGCCAGGGCACATTTAGACTGGATATGGGGAAAATTTCTCCATGGAAAGGTTGCTCGGGCACTGGAACAGGCTGCCTGGGGCAGGGGGAGAGTGGTTTTCCAAAGGTGTGTGGATGGAGCATGTGGATGGTGGCTGAAAATCTGGAGAGGAAGAAACAGAGCAAAAGGCAGGACCTCAAGCCTGGATTTCAGGAGAGCAGACTTTGCCCTCTTCAGGGATCTGCTTGGAAGCAGATACAGCCCTGGGGATCAGAGGGGTCTGGGAGAGCTGGAAGATTCAAGGATTCTACAGGATCAAGAAAGATCCATCCCAGAGAACTCCAGCCCTCGGGGTTAAGAAAGCCAAAGCCAACCCGGAGCTGCATCTGGCAAAGGACATGAAGGGCATCAGGAAAGAAGAAAGGAAGACCAGGGAAATCCACATGACATGGAAAAGGGCCATGGCACTTAATACCTCCTACCAGGAATCCCAGGACCCTGAGACCAGAGGGAAAGTCTGGAGCAAGGAAGACTTACCCTTGGTGGAGGAACCAGCAGGGTCAGGTAACACTTAAAAAAACCTGGATATATTTAAGTCCAAGGGACCCTGATGAGTTGTGCTCCCAGGTGATGGGACAAGAGGCCTTGGGCACAAAATCAAACCCATGGAATTCTTTCTGAACACAAGAAAACGTTTCTGGGTTTTTTTTCTGTGAGGGTGGTCAAACACTTGAACTGGTTGTTCATAGAGGTTCTGGAGGCTCCCTCCTTGGAGACATTCAAAAGGTAATCAAATGTGGTCTTGGGAACTGCTGGAGTAGGGACATTGAACTCAGTGATGGACTCAGTGATCCAAACCTCTTCAGGATTTTTGGGAGGCCCTCCCCCTGCCCTCCCAGTTTCATTCCTTATAATACACAATGAATAAACCATGTTAAGCTAAAGGTTCTTCCATCCATGTCCTTTAAGCTCTCTCAGGCTTGATGAACATAACCCCTTTTAAAGTTAATTAAATCATCATAAACCATCTGCTGCTTGGTGGTTTTTTTTTCTGCTTGGATCGAAGATCTCAAGCTTTGAACTTAATACCTTTTGAACTTCTGAACTGCAGGAGGTAATTGCTGGGAAAAGAACTTACAATGTCACTGTCACATCTAATGGGAACAAGAGGCAGTGTCATCCCTGAGAAGGTTCAAATTATTCCTACTCCTTGAAAATGGAAGAATTAAATGAAAACCACAATGAAGGTTGAAAGATCAAGTGGCCCGTGCCAAGGACACTTCAAACATTCCCTTTGCTCTCCAAATGCAAAGGGAATCTCTTGGTCTGCCACCGCTTCGAGCTGCTGCAACCCTGTTTTAAAGGACAATTTTGCAGAGAAAACACTTTGTCATGAACATATTCCATATAAAACGTGAGTATCTGCATCCCAGGCCTGTTAAAACTCCCTTGAAAATCTTCCATTTGTGAAATTTTATACAATCTAAAATTGAAGGTAATAAAAGTGGAAGGGGCTGAATATAAAGGGAGCTTTGAGAATGCTCCTAAATATATCTGAAATAGTGAACACAATGCACCATAAATATCTCCTCCATCCCTTAATTAGCTCTCTGGCTTCCTCTGCAATGAGGTTACTCCTCTTTTTTCATACCCAGTGGCCTCTGGCTGTCACCTACTGCCACCATAAACCCTGTTAAAGACACTGCCTCTCCAACCCTGGGCAGGCAATGAGTTAACTACAGAACAAATGAGATATCTCTGCTCACAAGCATTTTTAAAAGGCTCCATGCAGTTGGTGAGATTTCTTCTCTACACCTTGGAAATACAAAAAAACCCAGAAATTTTTAAAAAAGCATAGCGATGTCAAGTCATAAATACAAGGAAAAGCAAAGAATTCTTCCTTTTTTTGTGGAATTCTTCATGAGAGGAAAAAAAAAGCTGCATTTCTTTGCTGGTAAAATGTCAGCTGGCATTAGGTTTGTCTAGTAAATATGAGAAACGGAATCACAGATTTGTTAAGGTTGGAAAAGACCTCCAAGATCATGAAGTCCAATTCTTGACCAAGTACCACCGTGCCCAACGATCCGTATTTATTCCTTCTTTGCAGTGGTAAGTTCTTGGGACACTGAAGACTTGGAAAGTGCTACTGAACAGGTTAGAAACATCTAGTTACTCATCAAAGTTGGATGGAGAGTCCCCACCACAAAAAAATCCTAGTCTCACAGGATGGTTTGGGTTGGGAGGGACCTCAGAGCTCAACAGATCCAGGCTGGAGGCTGAAAACAACCCCCCAAACCTCCAAAGCTGAGGATAAACCATCTCATTTCCATACAGCTCATCCAGGGCTCTCTGTGGGGAGGAGAAGCTCAGAGATCACATCAAAAGCCCATTTCACCTGTCAGATACGTCCAAGAGTCAAACCCTTGTGGAGAGAGGGGTGTGCTGGAAGGTGGGCTGGCTTCTGTCCATGTCCACATGTCTTCTGAACACCTCCAGGGACGGGGACAGGAGTCCCCACTGCCCTGGGCAGCCTGTGCCAGGGCCTGACCAACCTTCTAGGGAAGAAATTTTCCCCAAAATCCAACCTAAAACCTCCCCTGGTGCTCCTCTAGGTTTGAACATCAAACATGCAAAAGGGTGGGAATTATTAGGTCAATTAGAATCATGGAATGCCAGAATGGTTTGGGGGGGAAGGACCTTAAAGCTCATCCAGTTCCACCTCCTGCCATGGGCAGGGACACCTTCCACTAGCCCAGGGTGCCCTGCCCAACCTGGCCTTGGACACTTCCAGGGATGAGGTAGCCACAGCTTCTCTGGGATGAACATTCGAGCAAGAAGTAATTCAGTATCTTATCTAGAATCTCATTTAATGTCTCAAACCCCAGCTGGAAACTTCAAATAATGCTCTTTTCACTCACTCAAGTCTCTCCTGTCCCCATTTTTGGGGCGTTCCATGGGGGTTTTGTGTGTGTGAGTTTATCCTCTCCTTAAAGCAAAGGTCACCAGCAGGTGACAAGAAGATGAGCAGGGCTGGGACCCACATTTTCCAGACAGGTCCTTGCTCTGAGCAGAGCAGTCACTCTGGGCAGGTCAGCTCCAAGTGGGATGAACCACATTTGCTACACTCAAGTGATCCCCAAGCTGCACCTGACAGGGGCAGACTGGGGACTTTACACCCCACATGGGAAGGGATCCTCATGTCCCCTCCAGTCACCCCATGCAGTCTTGTCCCTCCTTCTGTCCCATCCCTCTGCCCCCTCCTTCCCTGTCCTCAGTTGTCCAATTCCAAGTCCCTGCTCCAAAGCCTCGGATGTCAAGGCTTCACAGCCAGATCCTCATGTTGATTGTTCTTATTAATTTTAAGCAAATCAACATATTTTTCCTTAGTTGCCTTCTGGGAAACAGCAAGACTTCTTTTGGCTGCAAATCTCCTTAAAAACTTCATCTGCTGCAGATACCCAAGGCCAAAATCTCAGAATTTGGAAAAATCACATGGAATTGAGAAGAGCCTTGTATTATTTATGGGAAATCAGTAAATAAATAAATTAATGCTATCAGTTCTGTTACAAATTAAATAACCTATTATTTTATTTTTAGTTGTGCCCTTAACTCTCCTACACAACGAGGGTCTTAAAATATCCCTGCATCTGGGAAAAGTCTTTTTCCATGTCAGCACTTGGATATTATCCCACAGGATAAATTTGCCACACGCACACAGTGTTAGTACTGAAGTGATTTTAACTCATTCCTTCCATAAATCAAACCCAGGGAACGGCCCCTCTGCCATCAGTTTAATTAAAGCCCCCTCTGCCTGCTTTTGCTATGGATGCCACAGATCCCAGCTCCAACAAAGCCAGAATTCAGAGCTCCTGGGAGGTCCAAGAGAAAGCCTGGATGAGCTCAGAGGTTACGTCACGGCCAAGGCTTGGGAAGAGCCTTGAAAACCCTCAAACCGTGGAGCTGACACTTATTCCTGGACAAAGAATCCCAAGCCAGTGCCCCACATCCGATGACCCCGGGCCTGGCACAGTGTCAGGAGGGGGGTGAGGGGGTTTCTGGGGCAGCAGCAGCTCCTGGTGTGAGGGGCTGAGCCGGGGCCAGGCCTGGCACCCCCAGCCTGTGCTGGCAGCGCTCCAGAAGGACAGGATTGACGTCAGTGCCTTGTGTAATCGTCCTGCCCCGGCTCCAGCCCATAAACAACGGGCTGGGGGGGCTCTGGGGGTTCTTTCATGTTGGAATCCAGCTCTTGGTAGCTGTGTTTTCTCACAGGGCTGGAATGGTGAAAATATTTGGAGAAAGCCTCTCCATAAAGGAAAGCACAGCGAGCCCATGGGCTTGTCCTCCCAAGCCTCAAACCTGCTACTGGAATTGCTGGTTTCCTAAGGAAAGCCACCACTGGGACTCCTTGAGAGGAGTGTTTAGAAAGCCTTAAACCAGAAAAAATCACAGAATGGTTTGGGTTGGGAAGGAACTCCAAGTTCCAACTCCCTGCCATGGGCAGGGGCACCTTCCACAAAACTAGGTTGCTCCAACCTGGCCTTGGACACTTCCAGGGATGGGAGTCAGAATGAAATATCCCACTGATGATGATCCATTTCTCAAGTCCCCAACAGCCCTTTTACATTGGAAGGAACACCCCGTGCCTCTAAAATCCTGGGAGAGTCCCTCTGCTGGGTAAAACAGCACAGCTCCATTGCCACCGCTTGTGATCAGACCACTCATATGTAATAGGTGAGTTTTTTACCTTCCTACAGCCTAAAACTCTGCTTTTTTAACATTTACTCAATGCAATCATCTCAAAGCGGCTTTTTTTCTGCTTCCTTGTAATACTGGGATACCCAGAGAGGTGATTTTGGCTACAAAGCCAAAACTCTGTGCAGGGATGAAGGAGATTTGCAATGTTCACCTGAGGGTCTCCAGGTGATTTACAGAAAGCCAGGTGATAAACAAAGTGCTTGCTTTCCTCGGAGGAATTGCTGAATCACATCTAATTCATCTTCCAAACAACCTCTGCAGGACGCACAGCCATGCTGCCATCACTTTTCCAGGAGAAGAAATGGATGGGACACTGTAATGCTTTATCCAGGGCTGGAGTTAAGGAGAATATGGACTGGAGATGGGAACAGCTCTGCTCCTTCCCAAGGTAATTCCAGTGAAAAATCATGGAATGGTTTGGGTTGGAAGGGACCTTAAAGAGCATCTTATCCCACCCCCTGCTGTGGGCAGGGACACCTTCCACTAGCCCAGGTTGCTCCAAGCCCCATCCAGCCTGGCCTTGGACACTTCCAGGGATCCAGGGGCAGCCACAGCTTCTCTGGGTAACCTGGGCCAGGGCCTCCCCACCCTCATAGACAAGAATTCCTTCCCAATATCTCATCTAACCCTGTCCTCTGGCAGTGGGAAGCCATTCCCCCTTGTCCTGTCTCTCCATCCCTTGTCCCCAGTCCCTCTCCAGCTCTCCTGGAGCCCCTTTAGGCCCTGGAAGGGGCTCTAAGTTCTCCCTGGAGCCTTCTCTTCTCTGGGTGAGCACCCCTAAGTCTCTCAGCCTTTCAGTAAATCTGAATAACTTCGCTCACTAATATTTCCTGGTGTTTTGGTGCCTCCCAGAGCTCCCGGGACGAAAGCAGGAGGCAGAACCGCGCCAGACCCCGAAACAGCGCGGGGAAAAAAACGGGGGGAAAAAAGCCATGGAAAACATCCTTCCTACCTTGTTGATGTGCAGCTGCTGCTGCTGGAATTGCTGTTTGTGTTTCTCCAAGAACTGCTGGTGCTGCTGCTGGATCACCAACTGCTGCAGGGCCTGGGCGTTCTGGGGCAGGGGCGCGGACTGGGTGCGCCCCAGCGGGCGGTGCTGCCGCAGCTTGTGGATGGAAGGGGAGACCCGCTCGCCTCCAACCAGGGGCTGTGCGTGGAGGGGCAGTCCTGAAAGATACCAGTCTGAAGATAATATGGAGGAAAAAACAGCAGAGGAGAAACAAAAGGAAGAAGGAAAGGAAGGGAGAAAACGGCTGTTGAGTAACGATGTATCACGTTAAACCTCCACCACCACTTAGGGCCGGGGCGGCCTCGAAAGGGAGCAGGTAATTAATGAATTCATTAATGCTGTGGGGAGAAAGGCTTTGCTTGACTGGGGTTCTTTGCTTGGTTACTCAAGAGACCCCATGGAAACACCTCATTTCCTAAAATCAGCAATATCTTACAGACCATTCCACAGTTTGAAGTTTAAATCCCACAGCTTGGTTTAGGCAGTAATCCCAGGTCCAAGCCAAGCTGGCATCCCACAGCATCTAGTAGTTATCCCTGGTGATGGATGATGATCAACGAAGGCATGGCTGCCCTTGGCTAGACTCTATTCCACATCAGGGAAATGAGCAGAGATGAAAACTTCCATGTGATAACCCCCTGACCAGGTCTGTGCTGGGAAAAGGAGCATTTTGGGAATATAGGAGCTGTCAGGCTTCGTTATTTCCATAGGGAGAAAGGTCAAAATGAAAAATAGCTAGGATTGTTTCCACCACTCCTGTGCATACATGCCAGTAACTACAGGAAAACCAAAGGTTATTTTGGGATAACTGGAGTTACTCATCTACCCTTGGCAATTTGGGTGTCATTGATGACCCCTCTGT
The DNA here is from genome assembly GCF_003945725.1 of Corapipo altera. NCBI lineage: Eukaryota > Metazoa > Chordata > Aves > Passeriformes > Pipridae > Corapipo > Corapipo altera. The sequence goes on along the minus strand of NW_020885020.1, from coordinate 492,575 downwards.
AAAATATCCATCCAAGCTCTGGGAAGGGCACGTCTTCAGGAATTATCTTGTCTTAGCTGTTCTTGGGCTGAGCTCTCTGAAAACACACCTTCCTATTCTTCTTAGACAGCTGGGACACAAGATCCACCCAGCAGGGAGCCCAGCCCAAGGGTGGAGTAGCTCAGGATACACCTTTACTCCTGCTTGTTACACCTTGGGATAGAACGGCATCACTGGGAACTTGGGAACTGCTGCCTCCCCAACGGGGGTAAGGCTGCTCCCACTTTTGGGAAAGAATCCCTCTGCTTCCTTCAGGCTCTGGGTTAGAAGAGAAGCTGCCCAGGAGTCTGCAGCCAGCTCAGTGCCCTGGATTAGAAACACCCTGGCATTCCTGCCCCAGGATGTGACCTTCTCCCAGCGATTCACAGAAGTGCCCTACGTGGAAGGATCTGACTCATGTAAAAGCCTCCTTTTCCTGGGGGAAGATTTAAGGAGTTTCTCCCACTCTTTGCTCTCTGAAAAGATTCCTGTGTATTTGATTTTATAAATGCACGTCTCTACAAATGTCAGTGTGTACACACACAAATCTGGGTATGGATACATGGATCACTGGGAAAGGTGTGCTCCTTTTCCCTCAGAGCACAGTTCCTCCTCCCAAAGGTTCCAGTTAGACAGTAGTTTGCATAGGATATTCTGGAATACCACCTTCCTCCAAGGGAATGACCAAGGTCCCCGGGAATGCTTTCCAAGGAGACTCCTTGTTCATAGAATCCTGGAGTGGTTTGGGATGGGAGGGACCTTAAAGCTCATCTTGTTCCACCACGAGCAGGGACACCTTCCACTAGACCAGGTTTCTCCAAGCCCTGTCCAACCCGGCCTTGGATTTTGCAGCTGACAGGAGTCTTCCTCCAGAGCTGAAGGCCATCAGCAGAATCCTAATAACCCCTCCTTTGCTTCCAAGGAATCTGTAAGTCCTAAGTGCAGTTTGGCAGCCAGTCCCCTCAGGGCTTTGGGGAGCACGTGGGAGCTCTCTGTCTTCCAGCTGCTGCCTCTGGAACGTGTGTTCCTGCTGGCTGCTCTGCTGTGGGGGGACTCTTTCTCCCCAGTGTGGGTTTGGAACACGTTGTGCTCGCTCGGAAAACACCACGGGCTAGAAGGAACATGCTTGGAAGCAAACACTGCCAATGGAGGGGAGTGAATACTGCAGCTTCCCAAATGTACATGATCCCAAGCTTATCACAACCCCATTTATAGTCCCGGGATCTGGATGCAAAACGAGCTTCCACGATCCACGATTCCCAACAACTTCCACTGGAAATGGAAGGGAAGGAATCCAAATTAACATGGCAGTAATGTTGGCAGAGCATCCTTTGTCCCACTGTCACACTCTGTAAACCAGGAGTGCATCCTACTAGGAATTACTGCTTGGAATCGAGCCTTTGTATAGGAACACACCTTCCCACAGGTACCTCATCCTGAAAATCTGCCCCTGGGAGTGACTCACAGCAATTAAATCCCGAAAATGGGACATACCCAAACAAATACAATCTGCTGGAAGGCAGCTGGTTGTGCCATGGATTTGCTATTTATATTAATGATGAGAAGGAAGCATTTTAACCTGGAATTTGTGCCCTTCCCACACAGAACAGGAACCATCCGTGGAAAACAGGGATCCTACGGCACAACTTGCCCCCGCTTTAATCTGCAGTGGTTAGAACTCTTAGCTAGAGAGTTCTCAGCTTTTACTTTTTGTGGATTAATACCATTTATTTTCACCTCACCAAAATGACAAGGCAGCTTCCCCCTCCCTCAGGATGAAGTGGGAAACCTCGGATTTGGGAAAAGTCCCCGCTATCCAAATGGATCAGCAAACACATCCCAAAGGTTCTGTGCTCCACTTGCAGAGACGATGCAGTATCTGGAGGCTGCCTTTCCAAAAACCCCCCAGGTTCCTGGAGGTTCCCTCTGTTTTCCAGCCGTGTCCGAGCGCTCTCACCTGTGACTAGGGGAGTTTGTGCAGTTGGCTGTTCCAGTAAGACCATGTGTTGCAGGAGAGGGTTATGTGCAGTTCCCCCATCCCTTTCCAACGTTGTAGTGCTCAAGTAGGGAGTGAGGTGAGTTCCAGGGAAGAGGGAGATCCGCTGCTGCAGGGCTGGGATAGCGAGTCTCTCCGCGTCCTGCTGGGCTGATCCCGCCTGCAAGGAAAAGGCCCCGCGGGCGGCAGGGAGGGAGTTAAGGGAGGAATCCGTGCCAGGGCCGTTCCAGAGGCTCATCCCAACCCCACTTACGCTGGAAGGGCCGGTGGCAGGCAGGCCGAGCGTGATGTTGGGCAGGGAAGGAGAGGTGTAGAGCGGGAGCTGCGTCACGGAGCCCTCACGGTTCACGAGCCTGTGGGCCAGGCTGGGCTGGGAACAAAACAGCAACATGGGCCTGGTCAGAGACCCTGGGAAGGACCCTCCAGGATCACCAATCCACCTCCTGGCCCTGCACAGACACCCCAACAATCCCACCCTGTCCCTGAGGGCGTTGTCCAAATGCTCCCTGAGGACACTGCCCTGGGGAGCCTGGTCAGTGCCAACCACCCTCTGGGGGAAGAACCTTTTCCCAATATCCATCCCAAACTCACAGCTTCAGCTGTTCCCTTGATACTTGCCCTTCTCAAGCTCTTTTTGAAGCTAAAATAGATTATCTTAAAAAGAAAATTGCTGTTGTTCTCTTTAGCAAATAACAGGCAATTTCTGTTATTAACTTGTGTGCGTAAATCAGGCTTCAAAACCTCACCCAAAAGCCTTAAGGTTGCACTTATGCAGCTATTTCCTGGTTTTCAGGCTGAAAACAAGATTTCCTGAGTTATCTTCTGAGCACTTAAAGCAAGAACACTTTAGTAAAAAGACCTTTAATTTCCAAATACGCACTAGAAAACCCATTATGAAAATGACAATAAACTGCCCGATTTTCCTGTTAGGAAACAACTCTTCTGAGATCACCCTGAATTCTCTGCAGGTGATTTTCCAACTTAAACAGAATTTAGACTTCAACAAGACTTGCTATAGAATTTCTACTGTTAAAACACAGGTGTTGTTGTGAAAAAGGCAATTTTTGATTAACTTGATGTTCTACCATGTGACAATCTTTGCCTAAGCTGTGGCTGCCCCATCCCTGGAAGTGTCCAAGGCCAGGTTGGACGGGACTTGGAGTAACCTGGGCTAGTGGAAGGTGTCCCTGCCCACGGCAGGGGTGGAATAGATGATCTCTAAGGTCCCTTCCAACCCAACCCACAGTTGTGTGTCTGTGCACAGGCAGCACAAACTCAGGTTTGGAGGTGTCCTGATAAAGCTGTCAGTGTGTCCACTTAAACTGTGATAAATCCAGGAGGCTCTCAAAGATTATTCTATAGCAAATGTTTGGTTTTCAGTATCAGCTCTTTCAATATGTGCTTTATTTCCTCCCCCCCCAGCAGTTTGCTACAGCAGTTTTTTAATCTCAGAAACATTTAGGTTGGAAAAGACCTCTAAGATCCAGTCCATGACTCACTCCAAGCTTCACCTCAGAGTCTCCAGGGTGCAAAAGAGACTTTGATTTTCCAGAGCAGGCCCAGCCCTTCAACCAAGAAAACAACCTGCAAAGTCTCCCTGACTTACAGGACTCTGAATTTCAGTCTAAAATGTCCCTCAGTTACACCCCTCTCATGGGATCCCAGGATGGGTTGGGTTGGAAGGGACCTTAGAGATCATCCAGTGCCACCCCCTGCCATGGGCAGGGACACCTTCCACTAGCCCAGGTTGCCCCAAGCCCAGTCCAACCTGGCCTGGGACACTTCCAGGGATCCAGGGGCAGCCACAGCTTCTCTGGGCAACCTGTGCCAGTTTTTTAACAGCCTCATTATAAAAAACATCTTTTTTATCTCCGATCTAAACTTGACCTTCCACGTGACTGTTTGTACCCACACACTTCTCCTTCCAAGTGATTCTGAGCACTACCAGCAATTTGCCTTTAATTTAAATCACACACTGTTAGTGTTCCACATGGAAAATAAGACAGTTATTGTAAGCAGAGGAATGAAATGTTTTCCTGAGATGGCAAATGAAACAAAACTACATCCATTTTCTCTTTGAGCAATCAATACTCTGGAGTTGTGCCTCAAACTATCCCCCGGGGGTTTGGGATGAAAACAGCAGGGAGAAGAACACAGCAGCTTGATGCTCTCAGCACATGGTATTTGGCAGCATTATCAGCACTTCAAACACCCAGATCCCATCTCTGGGCTGCACAAACAGGCTGCAATTGCACACAACAATTTCTGCAGGGACAATTTTCAGCTGTAGTCAAGTCCTTTTTACAGTCTTGTACCAACTGCAAAGGCAACGAATCTCAGAGAGGGAAAAACCTTTAAATCAGTATTTAAAAATAGAGAGTGTCTATTTGAAAGGAGGCAGAGTTCTAGTCATTCCCCACTGAAGGCAAGGACTGAAACCTAAATAATGAACCTGGACACCACCTTCCAACACATCTGAACTGGTTCAAATGGGGACATCATAAACTAAGAAGCAACAAGATCCATTTCTCACGGAATGTAAAAACACAAAGCCCAGAATGAAACACCAAGTTGGCAACATTATCTTTTCAGAAACACTGAAATATTTATAAATCTGTGTAAATATTTAAGGGTGAGGGACCCTGGTCAACTGACCTTAAAGGAATCTCCAGCACTTGGGCTCTCAGCTCGTACAACTTCTACTGAGGGAGATTTTAAAGATTTTAAACCCCACTTATTTTTTTCCCAAATGAAGCAATACAGGCCAATGGATCAGCTGGGATCACACAACATGGAATGCTGGCACAAAGTGCAGTTATTTTTCTTCGGGAAAGGGAAAGTCTTTGGCAGGACAGGGGTTGTTTTCCAAATCATCTGTGCTGCTCGTGCCTCGGCCTAACTTCCAAAATTAGTTGATGGGAAGTTTTCCTTATTATCTGTGTCCATTTGATGAGGAACTGGTGGTCTGGTCCCAGATGATTAGCTCCAATTATTTAGCTGAAAAAATAAATGGATAAGGAGAGTGCTACAGGCTCACATTCCCCTGCAGGAGCTCATGGAATGGTTTGGCTTGGAAGGGACCGTCCAGTTCCAATCCCCTGCCATGGGCAGGGATTTGGGGGAAGCTTCCTGCTCTGCTCATGCCACAAAAAACTGTCAAATCCACTAGTTTTTCCAGCAGCAATAATTGGGGATTTCCAGTTGGCTAAGGATACACAATACTGACAACTCCTGGAGCAGCAAAATCAGTAACTCCGTGCTCATCTTCCTGGGGCAAGAGAAGCCTCCACCTTCCACCACCTTAATCTTTACAATAATTATTTAAGTCTAGAAGGTCTCCTATGGACTTGGAATGTGTGCTGGATAATTTGGCAGGGGAGAGGCTGCAGGAGAAGGCATATTCCCCATCTTAAATACTGTTACACTACATTAGAAATAAAAATAAAGTGAAAATCTGTCCAAGACTAGAAAGCAATAAGGGCTGACATTTACACCATGAGAAGCCCTTTTCAATTCTAAGGGAATGTTTGTGGAGAACAAGCCCAAGCCTGTTCTGAGAGCCCTGATGTTAAGACAGAGTCTATATTCATGGGGAAAACAGCTAATGGGAAGCTGGATAAAAAGAAATGCACCAGTAACATCAGACAACCACACTGGTTTTCTACTTGCAAGGGAACGGTGGGAGCCAGTTACCGTGGCCCACACCCTGGGAAAAGCTGGGCTCCAGAATCCCTGGAAACAGGAGCTGCCGGGCTGAATCCAAGCCCAGCCGACCCAGTCCAACCTGCCCTGGACATCCACAGCAGATGCCTCGAGTGATGGTGAAAGTTTATGGGATTATAAACTGGCACATGGTAACAGTCACCAAGTTTTCAAAGCCCCAGCTGGTTAAATCCCTTTACTCCAGCTCTGCTTTGGTCACACTTAGACTGACCTACTGCACACAATAAATTCACCCCATACACAAGAATAAATTCCCCAAACACTAAAATACTTGCATTTGACCTTGCTAAACCACTTTATTTTTACTCTCTCCCCACTGCAAAACCACTACAAGTCACCACAAGCTGCCTGTGAGCTGCTTCAAACCAGATTTCCTAAACAGATAACGCGGCCTGTCAGCCCAGACTGAGGGTAATTCCCAAGGGCCGCTCCGAGTCACAAGCTGGGCTTTTCCTTTCGTGTGGTTCCTAAGCCTAAACTCCTGCAACCCTGCCAAACCTGGCCAGCAGCCCAAGTGGGCAGAAGCAGAGGGGGAAGGGCTCTGTACCTCTGCCGGGATACTCGTGACCGATCCCGCAATCCCGTTCTCGGTGCTGATGTTGTTGGAGCTGTTGTTTGGAGAGCTGGGACCAGATCCAGGAGCACTGTTGCATGCAGAGTCTGAAAAACACATCCAAAAGCAACTCTGAACATTCCAAACAATTGGTGGGATGGTATTTAGTCAGATAACAACCCCTCAAGCTCTGTTGTGGAAGAAAGCAACCCTCCTCCTCCTCCCCATCTTCCTCCCAAATATTCCCAAGGCTCTTAAAATACCAACAAACACTTCCAAATGGTTTGTCCAAGGACCTGCTTACCATAGTTATGTCTTCTCTCCATGGGGATTTCTCTCATAGTGTATTAATAACTTTAAATATGATTGAAAGATAATAAAAGGCATGGAAGGCTTGAAGAGGTCAAACTGGAGGATGTTGGATTTGGTCTGCTTCATTTTTCTAAAAGTGCTTCTCTCCCCCTCTTTCCCCTCTCACCCTGAGGACACCTCAGACTTCCCTCAGAAGGTCTCTCACCTGGTGCATGGTACAGCCACCAGTGTTTCTCCTTTTATTTGGGAAGTTTAATAACATTAAACCTTTTTCTTCTGAACTTTCCTCCTCCCCAAGCACAGGATTTGCCCAGGGGCAGGAGAACCTCCCAGCAGTGGTTCAGGCTGCAGCAGGTTCCTCATTGCTCCAGGATGGCCCAGGAGAAATAAAACCTAATTATTACAAGGGCCTGGAGTGCCAGGACACAGGGAATGGCTTCCCACTGCCAGAAGGTGGGGTTAGATGGGATATTGGGAAGGAATTGTTGGCTGGGAGGGTGGGGAGGTCCTGGCACAGGTTGCCCAGAGAAGCTGTGGCTGCCCCTGGATCCCTGGAAGTGTCCAAGGCCAGGTTGGACGGGGCTTGGAGCAACCTGGGCTAGTGGAAGATATCCCACCAGAATCCCCTGTATTCTTCAGGGATTAAACATCATTTTTATTCTCTGAAGTGGGACTTCTTAAAAAAGTTATTTTCCATTTAAAAATCCCCTTTTCCCATGAAAACTGCAGAGTGGTTTCTTGAATCAGCTCTATATCAGTGAGAAAGGGGAGCTCCCACTGCCATTTCTGAAGGTGTTACTGGGAGAAATGGTCTCTCAAGCAGAGGCTGCTCTATCCTAAAATCCATGTGCCATACAGCAATATATGAGTGACAGAAATTTGATTTCCAGCTCTGAAAGCCTGCCAGAGCTCAAGGAGCATTTGGACAACGCTCTCAGGGACAGGGTGGGATTGTTTTGGATGGTTCTGTGCAGAAGGACTGGACCATCCCAGGAGCTGGACTGGATGATCCTTGTGGGTCCCTTCCAACTCTGGATATTCCATGATTCTTAGCTCTTGAAATCACCTCCTCCCTCTGCAAGCAGAGAGGCTCTGACACAGAGAAGTGCCAAGGGTGTCCCAAACCCACCACGTTCTCCAAAGGGAGCTAATTTTGAGTTCCTTTGAATGGTGATCATGTGCCTTTGAGTGAGACAAGTCTGGGAAAGCTGTCACTTGGTGGTACTTACCCAGAGACATCCCTAGATGGTGCTAAGAATTAACTTTATGGGAAATATCTGTGCTATCATCTCCTTTGCTCTGAGCCCTCCTTACAAACTCCACTCCCAGAAGAACATGATTTTTCAACAGGAAACTGTCAAATACAAGTGAAAACCTATAAAAGCACTGGATGAAGAACCTTATCCTGATATCCAGCCCAAACCTCTCCTGACATGGAATGACAGGAGCTGAGTCCTGTCCCTGCCACAGGGAGCAGAGACGGCCGAGGAGACCCTCAGCCTCCTCCAGCTGAACAACCCAAGTTCCCTCAGCTTGGTTTCACCAAGGCACACGAGAGATCCCTTGCCAGACTCAGGAGCTCCTTTTGGGAAGGGCCATCCTTGGGCAGGGGGTGCCACGTTGCCTTACCCGCCGTACCTGTGACGTCCAGCGGGCGCTTCTTCAGCGCCGTCACCACCGGCCCGTCCTTCCTGCGCAGGAGGGGGCTGCTCCTCCTCTCTGCCACCTTCTGCTTTAGCCTGGATCTCAGCTTCAGGTTGGGTTCAGAGGCTGGGCAGGAAAAGGGAAAGAGGAAACAGTGTTTTGGTTACAATTATTTCAGCGGTTTTTTACTCAACTTGCAGTTGAGTTGAGTTGAGTTGAGTTGAGTTGAGTTGAGTTGAGCTGAGTTGAGTTGAGTTGAGCTGGCTGCAGTGGGTTGCAGTTGAGCATTTGCAGGAGGTTCAGTTGAATCAGTCATCCCATAACATATTTTTGGAACACACACCTTTTAATACAACAAACGGGTCCCAGCCTATTTGACATCTGAATTCACTGGCAAGGAAAGGCAATGGCATTTGAATTCAAAATTTAATAAATGTCCTGCAAAGCCTTCTCTGAGTCTTCACAGACTTACAGACTGCTGAGAACTCGCTGGGGTTAGTGCAGAGAGCATCATTCCCATCTCCCAGTTCCCGAGCTCTGCCCAACTTGCTCCCAACCCAGCAATAAACCCAACTTTATCCAAGGAATCAACAGAGGAATGAGTGAGACACCGGAGATGCTGCTGTTGGTCAGCGTGGAGCACCCACATGGGCCGAGATGCATCTGTGGTGTGCTGCTGGAATGGGCAGCTCCACACCCTCCAAGGCATCCAAGCCCAGGGTGAGGGAGGGACACCAGGGGAAGACGAAAGAAAACACCAAACTGGAACCCCACGACCAAACCAGGGGAGTGTTTCCTTGCTGGTTCCACCCCCGGAAGCGACTCAGCTTGGAGTCACCTGAGCCTCAAGGAACGTCCACTCAAGGAAAAGGGCCTCAGTGTGTGGCCAAGGAAAGCCAGCACCAGGGAGGAGAAGGTTTGTTTATTTGGGGAGCAACTTGGTTACATCATCACAGCCCCAAAGTTAAGCCAGATCTAAAAACACATCAAACGCTTGGAAGGTTCTGGGCTGCATTTCCTGTGCCCAACAGTCTGACTTGCTTTGTGGACACCACGCTATCCAGAGGCTCTTCCAAACCTCTGCTGTGCCCAAATCCTAAGATTCCATCTCTTCCAGAGCTCCTGGGAAGCCCTAAAGGCTCTGGGTTGAGGACAGCTGGAAACAGCCAACACACTTTTCAGCTCTTTGTAAAGGTGATGCAGCATCAAGATGATTTTCTCTGGAAACCTTCTCATCTGTTCTAGTCTCGAGTGAAATCTCTGCTGTGAGGCTTCAGGGCTCCTGACAGTTCTGAGAAGTGGGAACTGGCCCCATCTTTTCCCTTCCCCAACCTCTCAACACAATCCCTTTGAACCAGCAAATCCTGCACTCACACCATTAACAACCAACACACTCCAGGGCCAATAATCTCCATTTCTTTAGAAGAATTAAAACAGGGCTTACAAACTGATTTGAATTAACTAAGCCCAGCTACAGCTCTATTTCCCTCCAGTTGGCTTTGACCACCGGGTCACCTCAAAGATCAAGTCTGACAATGTTAATTGCAGGGCTCAAAAAATCAGAAGGCTGATGAATTCAAGATCAAATGCTTCAAGTTAAGCCATCAAAACAGTTCTTTGATGGAATTTTTAGGAGGGAAAAAAAAAAAGAAAAGAGCTTGTCATGAATGTTTTGGACAGAAAAACGCCATCAAGAGATAAAGGGAGTACTAAAAAGAGTGTCAGGCTCCTGGAGCTGATGCTTCAAATGCAGAATGAAGTGCATTAGCAAGGGGGGAATCATCTGAGAGGGCATTTGCATATTAAATGGCTGCATGCAAATTGGTAGAGTGGACCAGTTCAAACACAAGCAGAGGCTCTAAAACAGCTCCTCCTTAAAGTTCTCTCCAAACCAGAAGTTGACTTGGTAGCTTAAAAGTAGTCTTTGGGTACAGAGCTCACCCCACATCCTTTAACTCACAGCTTTAATCTGTCCCAAAGACTGAGCATTAACAACTGCCAGGATGGCCTGATCCAGGTTGGAATGAGGTGATCTCCAAGGTCCCTTCCAGCCCAAAGCACTCTGGGATTCTATGAAATGGGAAGGTGTCCCAGCTGGGGGCTGATACACCCATTTGAAATCAATGGAATCTAAGCTACAGCTGCTGGAAGGACAAAGGAAAACATGTCAGTAAAAACTGTATTTCAGCCCAAATTTTATTCCTACCCCATTTATATCCTGCTGAAGGATGGGAACACACCAGTAATTGGGTGGCTTTCAAATACAGAGAATGAACTGGTTTAAAAAACACCTTAAAAATGGGCAGGGAAACAAAAGATTTGGGGTCACAGACGTTCCCCATGTAAAGCCACAATAAAAACATCCTTTTATATAACAAGAAAGGAATGAACATAGAAAACTGCAGCCTTAAAAAACACCTCCAGAGTAAGTTGCAACGTATTTGTCAGATTAAACTATTTTAAGGCAAAATCGTCCTGTATTTTCCTCCTTCGCTTCCTCAGCTGGAGGATCAAGTTTTGAAACACCAAAAAGTCTATTTAAAGAGCTGCTCTGATTTTGTTGTTTATCCCTCAGATATAATCCCAAATCTAACATGGCATCAAGTCCTGGGAGAGCGTAATCCCTACATGGATTTAATTGGGTGCTTGAGAGCCCAAAGTAGGTGAATTAAAATTCAGCACAGAACAGCCTCAAACTCACAGAACTGACACAAAACCTATTTTACAATAAAAGATGAAGCTTCCAAAGCTCAAAGCGTGAATTTCACCTTATTCAGATGGGTTTTAAAGTATTTTGTAGGGAAAACATTTTGAAGCTGAGGACAGCTGTCCTTCCCAAGTATAAAACAAGAATTTAAGCCACACATAACTATCAATTCCTGACAGTCAATGCACGTTCAGTGTTCCCTCAGGAACACCCATCCCACTGGAAATCTCCCCAAATTCACCAATATGCCCAACCAAAGCCTTGCTAACTGGAGCAAATTTAAGAACCGGAGACTAAATGATGTAACTTCAATTAAAAAAAATCCTGTTCCTCCACCTCTTAAAGTGGAATCTTTCAAACAAATGCTGCGAAGTCGATCAAAAACCCCCCTCAGCAAACAAATGAAGCCCATGCCCAAGTGTGAGTCAGCTCCCACAAAGCCAGTGGGATTTCTGGAGCCCTGACATCCTTAATTTGGCCTATAATAAGGATTTATACAAAGAATATTCTGTTTTCCTCCCAGGAAATTAATAACCAGAACATAAGCCAAAAAGCTTCCCTAGTTTTCACAGGCTCCAGCCCAAGTTACCCCTCTCCTACGTCACTGAGTGCAGCAGGACCCATGTAATCCAATTCTTCCAACATTTATGTCACTCCCATTGTTTTTTTCCTAGAATTTCAGCCCTTAAGATGCTCAACTAATCAGACATTAAGTCTGAAGGCAAAAACCCACCAAGTCCTGGGCAGACTTTGCCCTGTTCCCCTTGCCTATCCACATTTATGGAATAAAAGCCAACAATGCACCAGGAAAACTCTGCTCCCAGGCCTTGGACAGCTTCATTTTGGCAGCTGAGGACTGAGAAGGGATGTTATTCTGTTGTTATTATTATTATTTTTAATATTTTAATTATTTTCCTACTAAGCCTCACCAGCCAGGCAAAGGTCAACAGAATCTCTTTAACATCCAGGTCACTCCAAGAGAAAACAGGGGAGAGGGAGAGATGCTGCCTGGAACCAGCCTTTGCAACACCCAAAATTTGAATAAAGAGAAATTATCTCTCTGCTTAAGCAGTAGAGACACACAGAGGGGTAAAACTGCCCAGAGAAGCTGTGGCTGCCCCATTCCTGGAAGTGTCCAAGGCCAGGTTGGACAGGGCTTGGAGCAACCTGGGCTAGTGGAAGGTGTCCCTGGCCATGGCAGGGGGTGGGACTGGATGGGATTTAAGGTCCCTTCCAGCCCAAACCATCCTGGGATTCTGTGACTCTCCACAGGATTTGGAAAAAACCCACAGCAACCAAAAAACCCAAGAGGAAAAGCATGTTAAGAAGTTAAATAATTCCCTTTAAATCTCCATGGTGGTGGTGGCAGCTTTCTAATTAACAGAGTGTTTTAATACATCCACTGCTCGAATTTCAGAAAGCAGGGAATGCCTTTAACAACCTTGTTCCCAGGGAGAAAATGAGGACAGAATTCCTTAGAAATGCAAAACTGAAAAGCTCTGTTAAAAACCACTTCAGCAGCTCCAAGAAAGCTGTTGACAAACAGCTCTTGGAGTTATCAAAACAGGCTTCCAGAGCCTCTAAAACTCCTCTGTAAGGATTCTCCAGAGATTTTCCCCTGGGGATCCCAGTGAAAGTGATTAAATTTGGAATTCCCCACATTGACCTGGGGGCTGAAATGGTCACTTAAATTTTCCCCTCTCAACAGCTCCCAACAAAACACGGACACCAAAACATATTTAGAATAAAGGAAACTACCCAAAATGGGAAAGAAAAATCCTGGTGCTAATCCAGGTATTTCCCAGCAGCACCAACCAAACTGTTCTTAGATCAGTTAAACACAAGGAAGAGCTCAAAGAATTTGGAGAGGGAAGGAGAGAAATGCATCCTCGGGATTCAAGCAATTAGTAACTGCACCAGGAAAACGACTTCCTGCTGAAACCGAAAAACTGGAACACAAAAACTGAAACCAAAAAAAACTGGAACAGCCAAGAAACTGGAACATAACTCAGGAAAGCAAATCAGAGGGAGGAGGATCTGAGGGCACAGGAGGCACCAGGAGCACGCTGCAAGTGTGGAGTGTTTCCCATTCCAAAGGCTTCCATGCACTCGACATCATTCCTGCACATCTCCCTCTGCCATAACCTGTGACCACATCAGGATGCTCTAAATAAGAGTAAAGACACACAGAATTCCATGGAATTTTGGAAGGGACCTTAAAGCTCATCTCATTCCACCCCCTGCCATGGGCAGGGACCCCTTCCACTATCCCAGGTCGCTCCAAGCCCCGTCCAACCTGGCCTTGGACAATTCCAGGGATGGGGAATATTTATTCTTCCTAAAAATTTTACAACCTGCACCCTGGAAGAGCTGATCATTCAAACTGCCTTCCCACAGCCCCCTAAGTCACCCTCTCCCCAGGGATGATGCTGGTTGGACTCCAGCCCTGGTAATCAGAACTCTATTGTGATGGATTCTGTTATTTGAGCTGCAAATATTTAATCAAATTTAATAAAATTGGGCTCCACGACACAGAGGTTTTAAATTACCAACACAAAGCCAGAGCTTGCAGTGCCAAAAATCTGAAAAGCTCACCAGCAATAAAGAACTTTATTTAGGATGGGCTCCAGCCTTCCCTGCCTTTTGTTTACACCAGACTGTTCAGGAGCCTTTCTTCTCCAAGCAACTTAACATTCTTGGCACTGGGAATTCTGCAGGATCTCGCTGTGCCAGAGCCTGACGTGCTGTTGCGTTGAAAGGAAAATAAAAGAAAACAAGGAAAAAATCCCCAAATTCTGCCCTGAACTTGTTTGTATCCCGGAAGATTAACGCTGGTACCCCAAAAGAACAAGTATCAGCCTTCTGGAAAACCCAAATCAGCTCCACATCTTCCTGTCTGAAAACAACCCTGCCTTTGGTTGCTTCCCTTTCTTAATAATGTGATTAGATCCATTTATCAGCCTTAATTCCCCCTGTCTGCCAGGGTTTTATTCTGCAGGAGTCTTAGGGAGAACTCAGGCTGGGAAGCAGCACAGGGGGAGATGTGCAGATGTTCTCCTTCCAGAACCCTGGGAGCAAGAAGGGTGACCCCTCCTCAAACCCAGCCAGAGAAGGTCCCCAGAGGGGATGAGCTGAGGAGGCTTTGGAGCATGGCAAAGTCCATCCATACTGTGGGAATGATTAACAGCCCAGGAATGCATCACCTGGTTTCATAAGGCATAGGGAAGAGCTAAAAATCTCTTGGAATCAGGCTGGCCACAGGGATGGCACCAAGGGAAGTGCATGGAAATGCTGTGATTGCCCAGAGGAGCCTGGGAGGTCTTTCCTCCCCCAGAAGCAGAGATTGGAGGATGCCCTGCCTTCAGCAAATCCAAGTTTTTGGAGTCCTTCAGGAAGGACACAGGCAAAAGTACCACCCCCAAAGGTCCAGGGGAACCCTTCCCAGGGAAAAGCCACATCCTGGAGCCAATTTCTGATTGCCTTCTTGTGCAGCTGAAATGTTTGGCACTTGTCACCCAACCAACCCACCATGCCCGGGGAGAGGGAACAGATGGGAATGCAACCATGGATTCACCCATGGATCCACCCATGGATCCAGCCAGCATGCCACGTGCTGTGGTCCAGAATGAGAAATTCCCACAGACCTGGGAGGCAGGAGGCACAGGGAGCCGTGTGGAAGTGGATTTTTTTCTCATGAATGAACAAAAAAGCCCAAGTTTACAAATGTCACAAGAATTTCCTATAAGGGTGGGGAGGCCCTGGCACAGGTTGCCCAGAGAAGCTGTGGCTGCCCCATCCCTGGAATTGTCCAAGGCCAGGTTGGAGCAACCTGGGCTAGTGGAAGGTGTCCCTGCCCATGGCAGGGGGTGGGACTGGATGAGCTTTAAGTTCTTCCAACCCTTCCATCCCAAACCATCCTGGGATTCTATGAATTGTGTTAAACCATTCACTGCACCTTAAACCTGCTCCACTTCTATTAGAAGAGTTGCCATAAGAATACCCACAGCCCTCCCAGAAGGAAAGGGAGGGTTGCCAGCTCTTGGGAACTGGTTTAGGGCAGTTGATTTGAGCCAAGACTGTAGTAAATCCACAGGGAGATGTGGCTGACACTCCATCATCATTCCTGATTGCAAGGACAACACAGCTTTTGACTCCTGGTGCTCATCCCTCCCCGTCTGGAGATCCACAAGACCTGAGAACAACCTAAGGAGCACCTGCAGCAGGTGTGAAGTTCAGTCATATCCCTGCTTTTCTCCCACTCCACCTGTGGACATTCCCTGTCTCTTCTCTCAGGAAACAAGCAACAGGACAAGAAGAAACGGCCTCAAGTTGCACCAGGGGAGGTTTAGATTGGATACTGGGAAAACTTCTTATGGAAAGGGTGGTCAGGCATTGGAACAGGTGGAGTCAGCATCCCTTGAAGTGCCCAAAAACCACGTGGATGTGGTGCCTGGGGACGTGGTTTTGTGGTGGCCTTGGTCGGATCTTGGAGATCTTTTCCAGCCTTATCAGCTCTGTGAGCTTTCCAGAAAAGTGGTTTTCTCTGATTTCCAACACACAGCTCTGTGTCCCACCCACAGGAGCAGCTCTGCTCCCTGCCTGGCTCTGGAAGCTCGGCCGTTCCCTGAAGGCAGCAGCCAAGGATCCTGAGCTGGCCGGGCTGGGAGCTGAGATACAGACCTGGGGATCAGGGCCAACCCAAGCAACCTGGGTTACACAGTGCAGAGCTGAGAAACAACTGATCTGCCCAGAAAACCCAGACAAGACAGGACTGTAGAGGGGGGAACCAAGGCCTCGCAGGAAGTCCCAATGTTCCACTGGTAGAAACTTTTTTACTGACTTTAAGTATAAACCTGCCAGTGAAATGCCAACCCCCAGAGAAATCAACTTTTCTCGATATTTTTCTCACTCAGCAAAAATATACTTGGGCTTCAGACACCCAGATCTCTGTCTTAGCTCTGAATTCGGGAATTTGCTGGATTTTTGCATGGGTTTGGAATTTTTATGACTTCTTAAAAGCACCAGATACAGCTGCCTGTGGTTATTCCAGTTCTGCAGCTTCCTAGCATTGCAAAGATAAAAATGCTGATCCACACGTGCCATTTCCTACACATTTCCACCACTGTTTTTGACCAGCGTGGAAATGGGAGCTGGTTTGGCAAAGCTGCACATATTATCTCCCAAAAAACCCCCCAAATCAAACATTTGGTATGATTTCTGTACAGCAAGTGGGTTCCAGGATTGTCTGGATGCTTCAATACAGTCTCTCCAAGAGGAGGGGATCAACAAGCAGCAATTCCTTCTTCAGTTTGTTTGGCAGCCAAATTCAATCTTCAGGCCCCCTGGGCTAAACTGGGAAATCTGAACATAACCTATCTCCTGCTTTTCCTCCTGGTTTCTCTAAAATCTTAAAAGGAAGCTCCTGAGGTCCCTGGGGACAATTTGCTGCCTCGTGTTCTGAGCTGGAGACAGTCTGGGCCCACACCTTGGAGCTCTGAGACCATCTCACAACCTTCGCCACACGACACCCGCAGCAGCAGCTCCGGCCTCCTGGGAACACCGAGCACAGAGCCCAGGAAATAAACCACCTCCTGAAATGCAGCTTGTTGGGACCATAAAATCAAATCAGGGGACCAAATGTGACAGTGAAGAACAGCGAAGGAACGAGGGCCTACCTGTTTTCCGGAGCGGGAAGTCGTCTTTGGAATCGTACATCCCCAGGACCGGGTGGTTGTAGGTGCCGGATACGCCGCTTTGGGGAGGGGAACTCTGGTCCAGAGAGCTGTGCTGGGTCTTCCTGCACAGGAGGAAAGACAAGGAGAAGCTTTAGAGCAGGGACACACACAGGGGGTGAGTGCAGGATCTGGAATCTCAGCGCCCAACGGGGCAAAGGCGAGACTTCAGTTCTGGCTTTGTCCTTCTGGGCACTCACAGGAAAAAAAGACCTGAAATCCCATACACAGGGAAGCAACTAAATTTAATTTTCAGTGTAGGAATCACCCTGTGAAGGTATTTAACCATTAGTATAAACTCTAAGCCTGTACTTGAGCTGGGTTTTGCAAAGTCATGTTCTTGAATCTAAGCACGGGTGTTGTCACCCCCTCAACCACGGCACGAATGACCACTTTCCCTTCTCAGAATAAAACCAGATTTAGCAAAGTCAAACCCAGATTTTCAGCACAGGCTCAAAGATTTAAGCTGGCCAAGAGCAGCCAAAGGTGGTCTCCTGCCTTTCCTTCACTGCCTCCCAACCCAAGGGCTCAGCAGAGCCAGGGCCAAAGCTCTCAGCACCTTCCCAGCTGAACTTCTCCAAGCTGATAATTTATTGCTTTGTTTGAGCAGGCTGCTGGAAGTAAATTACAGTCTGTTTGCTGAGGATATTAAATAATGAATGAGTTTTCTCAGCCTCCCACCAGTCTGTTGGCTGCATCTTTCCTACTTAATGACTTGTGCCCAGCTCTGCTGTTTCTCAGGAGCTCTCCCAACCTGGGAGAAGTCTCCAGTTGGCAGAGGAGCTACACCAGCAGAATGACTGATTTAGCCATACAGGTGACAGTCACTGGGCTCTTACAGCTCAACTTTCAATGGACAGAATTTAAACCCTGTGTTTCTTCTAAATCCTAAAGAAAACAGGACCACAGAAAGCAGCACTTCATTAAAAAACAGAAGGGAATATTTGAAATTTTACATTGTCTAAAAACCAGGCATTGATGGAGACCTTGGTTGAAAATATGCTGATACAAAAGGTTCTTTAAGGAACAAAAATGAGCCATTCCCCACTGAAAACTGCACAGATTCATCCAATTCCCTGAGCAGTACCAATCCCAAATCATCCCACTCCTTGAGTGCAAGCTCGAGCCAGAAGTCTGGGGAGATGCAGAGCATCAATTCCACTGCAAGTCAAACCCTTCAAAACCAAGGGGCTAATGAACCATCGAGAAAACACATTGAATTTTCTACATGATTTTGTTACCAAAAAAACCCCTCTGAGAAGTTCATTTGAACATCTCCATCCCCGTTTTCCACACCCACAGACCTTCGGGTGGAAGGTGTCCCTGCCCATGGCACAGGGTGCAACGAGATGGGCTTTAAGGTCCCTTCCAACCCAAACCATTCCATGAGATCTTACCAGGCAGTGTGATCCACTGCGCTCTCCCAACCCTCCCTCTTCACACTCCCGATTTCCCTGACTCCTGGGGCTCCCCCAGGGCTGTATTTCTCCCGTGTGACATTCCCAGCCCCAAACACCCCCCTGTGCTTTAACCATCACCTGCCAGCAAAACACACCCCAACTGAAGGACCTTTGAACCCCTCTCGAAAACAGAAGGGGTTTTCTCTGCCTGGGATCTGCTCAATCCATGGGAAGGCAGCACAGAGAGATGTTTCACTCCCAGGAAGCTGCAATCCCAGAGCCCTGAGCCCCCTCCTGTCCCACACTGACATTTCTGGCTCTGCACGAGCAAGAGGCTTTTTTTTTCCTCCTGCCTTTTTTTTTTTTTCAGTCATGACTTCAAGCACACAATTGAGTACATTGAAGCTCTTTTCATCCCTTTATAGGGAATGTGCAGGAATTCAAAGGGCCTGTTTTGATGTGCTCTGGGGCTGCTGAATGACAGAGATTGAGCTCTGCAAACAGGAACACATTCCACAGCTCCAGGACTGGGATGTGACGCTGGTCCCAGCAAAAGGCACTGCTCTGCATGCCTGTACAAGAATTCCAGAGCTGCTGAAGGAGAGGAAATGGTACATAAATGGAGCCTGCAGGCATTCCTGAAAGCACATCCCTTCGTTTCAGGCATCCCCTGCTCTCTGAGGTCCTTCAAACACCCCTGTGCAGATATAAACTTGGACTTGATGATCTCAGAGGTCTTTTCCAACCTTAATGACTCCATGATTTTTTACTTTATCCTTCAAACATGTTCACCCAACATACACTGAATATACCTTCAAACACATGGACCTGTGCTGGAATGTTTTGTGCACACAGGGTGGAGACACCTGGGAAGGTGGGAATAATGTAACGCCAAATTTAATGTCTGATTTCAAGTGTAATTATATCTCCCTACCTCCTCACCCTGCAAACACTCAGTTAAACTCCCTTTTAACATGGAGTGGTTGCTTCCAAAGCATTGCTGACAACTTCCCAGGGAAATCCCAGCCTTGTTTGCTGAGCCCAAGGTGCTCCTGACAAGCCGCTCTTAAGGATCTGCCAGAGCAAAACCTCCTGGGAGCTGAGCTGTCCAGTGGGTCCAAAACCCACAGGAGGGACAGTCTGATCAGGAAATTCCAAAAAACCTCTCCTGCTGTTGCCTATCATGGAATTTCAGACTGGTTTGGGTTGGAAGGGACCTGAAAGCCCATCCAGTTCCACCCCCTGCCATGGGCAGGGACACCTTCCACTAGCCCAGGTTGCTTCGAGCCCCGTCCAACCTGGCCTTGGACACTTCCAGGGATGGGGCATCATCCTAGAGGTCTTTTCCAACCTTCAGGACTTGGTGATTCCATGTCAGCAGGACGTCTTTCATGTCACAGCCACTGCCATCATACCCTCAGGAGATGCTTTTTTTCCAAGGAACACTTTCAATTTTTTTTAAGCAAGGAATTCACAAACCTTAATAAGACCAAAAGGAAGTGCTTAAAAGCTGGTGTGTCATTTCCAAAGGCTCTTGCAGCATCTGGTACCACTTAATTGCCTTCCCTGCTCACAGTGGGAGCATGGGGAGCATCTCCTGCAAGGCTCGTTTGCGTGTGTTCAATCCAACCACCACCCAACTGCATCACATGGCAAGTATGTGGGGACATAAATATCTCTAGAACTGAGCTGGTAACCTATGAGATGCCATATAAATAAATACTAATATGTAAGGAATTTAAAGGTTCTTTGAAATAGAACAGAAAGGAAAAATCTTCCTCAACTCCTGCCTTAAGCGAAGGGTGCGTTTCCAAACCCTCCACCCCGCTGCCACGTGCCCTCCCCCAAGGCTGAGCTGAGCAACTCAGCACTGACAAAGGCCCTAAGAAAGATCCGTGAGGCCTCTGAGGCTCTTCCTTCCACCCTGGGTTAGAAACCAGAAGACCAACCCTCACCCCACCACAAAACAGACAAGGGAACGGGCCTTAAATCCAGCAGAAAAAGGAAGGATCCTCGTGCAATGGTTTGTGTGTTGTCTCTACCTGCTGGCATCCCTGGGAGCATCACAGGAAGGGGATGTTGGGATTAATAAGTGCCACAAGGAACCTAAACAATATATTGGTGCTCAGAAAGTCCTCAGCATTAGCTTAGAACAGGGCAGGGAACATCCTGAAACCCTAAACACAAGGAATAACCTCCTGCATCACCCCTGGCCCTGCTACACAGAGAATGCCAGGATGGTTTGGCTTGGAAGGGATCTCAAAGCTTGGGAGGGACCTTAAAACCCATCTTTTTCCGTGCCCTGCCATGGGCAGGGACACCTTCCACTATCCCAGGTTGCTCCAAGCCTTGGGCACTTCAGGGATGGGGCAGCCACAGCTTCTCTGGACACTCTTAATTTTTATTGGCTTTCTACCATTTCTGGATTAACTGTTATTTTAACCAACTGTTAAACGGAGAACATGAAGGCTCAGAGCCTTCAACCACCTTTAAGAAAATCCCCAAGTCTCAGATTGGATTTTCAGAGATGTATTAAAACTGCTCAATCTCCCTGGACTGGAAGAACATTTGAATTCTTCTGCCAACTCCACTTCAGCAGTTCTGTCCTGGCTCAGAGCTGGGAGAGCTTTCAAATTGCATTTCAGCTCAGTTTCTGGAATTTGGAAACATCTTCTGGCTATGACCTCATCCTCCCTGTACACATGTTCAGTTCTTAAGACTTGAAGCACTGTCAGAACCTCAGCTCGAACACGAATTTCATGGTAAAATGAGATGTCCTTCATTTTTGTCGTTCAAAATGCCATTAATTTTATTCTCACTAATGACAACTTCTGAAGCACTCGGGTTTTTTATTTAATGGAATCACAATGTTATGGCAGTGGAAGTTTTCAGCTCATCTCAAATTTCCTGCTTGTCTTTTATACATGGAAGGAGTGATTTTCTGAAGCTGAAAGTTGTTTCTCGGAGACCAACAGCTGAAAATTTCCAGCTGAAAATTTGATTTTCCACTTGCAAACAGAGATATCGGGGCAGTTGTGATTGGAAGCATGGACAGGACTCACTGGATGTTTCCAGAAAGAGCCAAATAAACAAACCTTCCCACTTTGAGAGCTTGAGATGAGTAGAAAGTGTTAAAGGCTTTAAAATGGGGGGTTGCTCAACTATCCTGATCTGAAAATCAGTGAATCACAGAATCTCCTGAGTCGGAAGAGACCCACAAAGATCAGTGAAATCCAACTCCTGACATGAACAATTATTCCTCAGTTTCCTGAAGTTCAAGTTTTATAACACCTGAAAATCAAACCCTGGGTGAAAAGCTGGACAACTTCTCCAGGGTCATGTGTAGGACCTGTGAGTTGGAATAACTGTGGATTAAAGACAGCAAAGGCCTCAACGCACAAAACACCGCGACCGTCCCGGTAGACATGGTAATTATTCCCACTGAAACCCTCTGGAAAGGGCACTTTGGGAATTCTGGTTCATTCCATGAGCACATCAGGCCTATTCCCCACATCTCCAGCAACTGGGAAGAGGCTGGATGCCAAGGCCAAGCCCCACTTACCCGTACCAGAAGCGAGGGTCACTGGAGATGCAGTGGTTGAGATTCCGGTGGGCCAAGGCCTTCTTCTTATTTAAGACAAATTCCTGCAATTTCATCTTCACTTCTGTGCTTGCCACTGCACCTGCGAGAAAAAAGGAAAATAAAATAAAATACAATCAATGTTTTTTAATCAATTCCCATCCTGGGAAGAATTTGAAATTTCTCCAAAGATTCAGAGTTAAATCTTTGATTTTGAGCCCAAAAGAAGAACTTTGCTTTCAAAGGGAAAAGAACAAAGTGCCTCCAGTAAGGAGCTCTCCTTTTTTTTTTTTTCCTCTTTAGCTTTGCATAGAATCACAAGCTATGTTTGAAAATAGGGATGTAATCAGAGCTTTAATTTCACTTTATTTCAAGGATTTTACACTTGTATAGAAGACACTTGGAATAAAACACTTGTCCGAGGTGTTCCAGCTCTCTTTGAATCAAAGGCATTGGAGAAAATGGGTCTTGTGGAAACTCCAGTTGTTAAAAGTCACATCTGGAAGCAGGAGGGGAACGAGCCCAATGTCTCACATGTAGATTTTGTCTTGAAAACTCCTGCAAAGAGAGACCTCTTTGTCCCAGAGTCCCTGTGCACACTAATTCCAATTCAATTCCCAGGGTCCAACCTCCTGCTTCAATCAGAAACCCCAACGTTTCACGAAGAAACTCAGTGATTTTTGCAGAGTTAAAATGTCAGCTGTGCCATTTCTCATCATGATTCCTCTCCACAACGGAGACCAGGCTGTTTTCCTGCCCTGATGGATCCAACTGCTCATTGGGTTGACAGCCCAGACTCCCAGGCACAGTTCCTGCCGGAGCGGCGCATCAAAACTCTGGCACCAGGACACGTGGAAAATGATGCTTCATCTACACCGGGGCGTAAAGCAGGAGTTCCAAAAGGAAAATATCTGGGCAAGGAGGGAATGAAAAGGCCATGAAAACTGTCTGCTCCACTGGGAATAAAAACTCAAAGATCACCCCGTGGTATTTTCGGTTCCTGGACCCTCCTTGGTGATGTGGTGATTTGACACACAGGGGGAACAATTCGTGGTCTCTCCTCGAGAGGAGGAAACTGCAGCATTTCTTATCAGGCAGAGCCTGAGGGTGAAACATTGTTCAAACTTTGAAAGAGTGCTCAAAAACGTAAAAATTCCCCTTTTTGGAGCCCTGCATTTCACACTCGCTCTCCGAACACAGGTTTGGGGGAAAGTTCAGCTGAGGAGTTGGAGACAAATTCCTGAGCAGCAAGACCAGATGAGGTGACAAATTCATGCTTCAAGGCCTTCTCTCTGCAAAAAGTGTCTTCTTTAATCCGTCTTTAAAACAATCCAGTGTGGCCGTGTCCTGTCAGTTTGGGATAAACCTGTTCTTTGGAAGACTTGAAGCTGAACAGTTTGGGATGGGGAGGGTTACAAGAGCTCCCCTGGCAGGTTTCCCTTTCAACTGGAGGTTGAAAGGCCCGAGATACCATAGAAGGGTTTGGGATGGGAGGAATCCTAAGGATCATGCAGTTCCATTCGCTGCCATGGGCAGGGACACCTTCCACTAGCCCAGGTTGCTCCAATCCGACCTGGATCACTTCCAGGGATGGGGCAGCCACAGCTTCTCTGGGTAACCTGTGTCAGGGCCTCCCCACCCTCACAGCAATTCCTTACCCCATCCAAGCCTGCCCTCTGGCACTGGGAAGACATTCCCCCTTGTCCTGTCCCTCCATCCCTTGTCCCCAGTCCCTCTCCAGCTCTCCTGGAGCCCCTTTAGGCCCTGCAAGGGGCTCTTAGGTCTCCCTGGAGCCTTCTCTTCTCCAGGTGAACCCCCCCAGCTCTCCCACCCTGGCTCCAGAGCAGAGGTGTTAACAAGGAGGGAGAAGAAACTCCACCTCTATCCCACCCTCTCCATATTTCGGATTAGGACAATTTTAGCTGCATTGCTCCAAATTTTCCGATGTGCGAAAAATAACTTGAGTGTCCTCAAGAGCTGAGGTGCTCTAATGATTCTACACCACAGTACTTCTTAACTAAAAAGTAATTTAAAAATAAAACCGTAGCCATGGGAACAGGAGCTTCAGCTTAACATCCCCAAAATCTCTTTCATTTTTCCTCTGCACCTCTGTGTTGCATCCAAAAGGCTCTTTGATCCCACTTTACAGAAACTCCGGTTGGATATCAGGGAAAATTTCGCCACTGGTAAGAGTGGTCAAGCATTGGAAAGTGCCCAGGGCAGTGGTGCAGTCCATATGTCCAAAATACATATGGATGTG
This sequence comes from Corapipo altera, assembly GCF_003945725.1. NCBI lineage: Eukaryota > Metazoa > Chordata > Aves > Passeriformes > Pipridae > Corapipo > Corapipo altera. The sequence goes on along the minus strand of NW_020885020.1, from coordinate 468,650 downwards.
GCACTTGGGGACATGGGTTAATGGTGGCTTTGGCAGTGCTGGGGGAATGGTAGCACTTGATGATCTTGGAGGCCTTTTCCAACCTTGATGATTCCAAGAATGCCACATTCACACGCAGGGAGTGGCAGAGTCAACATTCAGGTCATTTTTTTTTTTTTTTTTACTCTCACAGACTTTCCTATTAGAAAAGTTCTTCTTGGAGCTCTATCTTATTCTTGCTTCCAAGACAGAATCCCACCTCCTGGTACCCCCTTCCACCGCTTCTTCCACCAGGAGCTCCTTTATTCCCTGTGAAAGGAAGACCCAGGGAGTGGAGGGCACAACTTGGTGAGGCTTTGTTCCTCCCTTTCACTCCTAAAAGAAACCAGAACAAGCAGCCCAAAGTGTCTCTGATAAGGGAAATTGTGAGGCCATAATGATCTCATCAAGTGCATAATGACACGTGGGAAGGGCCCCCACAATCTGCAACCTCCTGAAAGAAGCTCCTGCTGAATGGAAACACTTTAAAGGGAAGAACTGAGGACTCGAGGATGTCTTAAAAGGAGTGGGATTCAGAGGAGTGAAAGAGAGAAGCAACGCAGGGTGCATCTGGTGTTTTATGGGCTTAATATTCTGCCTCCATTAGGAATGCTGCCAAAAATACTTCAAAAAATGTTAAATCAAGGGAAGAGAGGCCAGGCTTCCTTTTGAAAAACGCTAAAAAGGCATTTAGTGAGACAAAACTGGAGATAAAGCAGAGAAACACATTTCTCTCTTCCCCTCAATCCCTCCCAACAGTTCCCTGTGCAGCCCAGGAACTCACAGAGGTTACTCCAGGTTTAGAAAGAGCCTTTCTGGCTCCCACTCCCCTGCTCTCCCTGTCACCACCCAAACAAGGGAGCTTTGGCCACTTACTCTCTTTTCCTTTCTCCTTGTTTTTCAGTTGCTGAAGTTTCTGCTCCCGGTGCTGCTTCTCCAGCTCCTGCTCCTGCCGGTGCTGCTCCAGCTTCCTCTGGTGCTCCAACAGCTCCTGCTGGTGCTTCATGGCCAACATCTCCTGCTGCTGCTGCGGAGAAGGGAAGAGGGGAGAAAGAGCAAATTAACATCCTCAGCCTTCCCAGGGCTAAGCCAGAGGCTTTTATCCAGGGCTTTAATCCATGGGAACAAGGAGGAGCATCCTGGTCAGGAAGAACCTTGTCTGAGGACACAACAAAAAGCTTCTGCCCAAACAGGGGCTTCCCCAACCCCTTTGCTGCTGCCAAAGATGAGATTGGTGCCTGGGCCTTCATATTCTCTCCACTGTCTGCTTTAATTAAAACCACCTTCAGAATTAGCTGTTGTCCGGAGAAATTGTAGGAATTGCGGCTGCCCCATCCCTGGAAGTGTCCAAGGGACACTTGGGGCAATCTGGTCTAATAGAAAGTGCCCCTGCCCATGGCAAGGGGTTGGAATGAGATGGGCTTTAAGGTCCTTTCCAACCCAAATCACCCTGGGATTCTGTGATTAATTATAAAAGAATTGCTTCAATGTATAGAAAAATAATTCCTCCAATTATCTCTCCAGGCAGGATTTACCCTCTTGACTCACCCACATTCACAGAATAATCAAGAGACCTGATGCCTAATTAAGGTCAGGCTTTGCAAAGCCTCCATCAAATGGGATGTTCAAGGCTGGAAGCACCAAAGGCTCCTGCTCCAGCCCAAGTTTCCCCTTAGGTCTCCAAGTCTCGGCACCTGGAAGTGGACTCATCAACCTCCTGGAAATTTGGGGTGGATCTCCCCAGCCCAGGGGATCCTTTTTAGGTCCGGAGGGAATTCCCCTAGGGATTGAAGGTGGCAGTTTGATCTGCTGTGCCCTGGGGTGGTCTGTGTGAGAGAACACCCCATGTCCTGACAGGAGCACACCAGGAAGAGCAGGTGACAAGTGACACATCCCAGCAGCTCCGGGAGGTGGGAATGGATCTCCCTGGGGCTAAAAATTCCTTCTTCTTTAAGAAAACCCCCTGAAACTACAATTTACCACCTCCCAATTTTATTTGCACCCTGTCCAGCACGATCCATGCTGGAGCCAGCTGTGTGGGCTGCTCTGGCTCCTGCAAACCCCCCGGAATGCCGGAGCACTCCAGCTCCCACCGCCCGCCCCACACTCTTTATGTTGGCAGCTTATAAAGTAACAGATTGATCTGGAGCTGGCAACCTCCAGCTCCAAACCCCTGCCTGCTCCAGGGAGGGATGAGCCTTCCCCAAGGCTGCACTTAATGGGAGCCTGTGCTCGGATACCACCCACCGCTCCGGGATCACCAAATCCCAACGTGGAAAGGGATCAGAATCACAGAATCATGGAACCCCAGAACATTCTGGGTTGGAAGGGACCTTAAAATCATCTCACTCCAACCCCTGCCACAGCTATTGAGACAGAGAACCTCCTCTCTCCAAGAATATCTCAGTCCATCCTTCTCCAAACCCTGCACAAAAGGCTCCCACCCCACGGACACTGATTTTTCCTTCTCCTTGAGCACACTTTAATTCCTTTAATTGTAATTCTCGGGGTGTCCTGTGCAGGACCAGGAGCTGATGATTCTTGTGGGTGCCTTTCTGTGTTTCCCTCATTAATTTGTGGCACTGTACATTCGGACCACCCGACACTTCAGCTGCGGATGCACTAAAGATACACCAAAAACTCCACTATTCTATATAAAGATGCAACAAAAAAAAATCATCTAAGAGGTATTTCCAATCTGCCTGGCTATCTGCTGGAAATTTTCCATGGAGGAATCCCTGCTGCGCCTGTTCCAAGCAGGCAGACTGTTGTAAAACACCGGGATCCAGTTCTTTGCAGCGACTGCACCTAAGCTTCCCTTCCCGATCCAGTGGAATTTCATGCAAACAACCCAAAATCCAGGCAATAAAAACCTACAAAAGGAGGAGGGGAAAAAAATAGAGAATTAAAAAAGAAAATAACCCTAGTTATTTTTGTTTTCTAATTAAGCAGCAGCTTCTACTAACACATCTCCATTTGGAAAAAGAGGATCTTTCCCGACTTCCAACAAGTCCACCACATGGTGGGCTCCCAGAACCTCGCCATGGAAAGTATGCAAATGAACAATATTTAATGCACAATATGGTAAAACAGGTTTTGTTATTTTTCTGAAATCAGGAGCCTTTTCTCTCCATCTGCAGTCTCCTTGGCTTTGCAGGCTCTGCTTCCTGCGAGGGTTTACATACATTAGGCTGCTTTAGAAGGAGCTGTGCTTTCACTGACATCTGGAGCGAAATGGGAATGAAAAGCCCAATTTGGAGCTGGATGGTTTAGGGAAGTTTCATTAGGGATGTATTGTCCCTGCTCGTTTTGACCCTGGTTTCCACAAAGCTTATTCTTAGGAGAGTTTTTTCATATTTGTTTCCAAGTTGGAAAAAAAAAAAAAAAGAAAATAAAAGAATGAAGTGACGCCTCCATGGAAAATGAAAGGAAATCACTGGTGGTGTCTGGGAAAATGAGCAAAGAAAACCCACCCAGGTGTCTTCTCAGGGCAGGAATGTTTCTCCACACTTCTCAGGAGCTCTGATATATTTAGATTGCATAAGTAGGGAAAGGTTCTTCCCCCAGAGGGTGGTTGGGCACTGAACAGGCTCCCCAGGGAAGTGTCCAGAGCTCAGGAAGCGTTTGGACAACACCCTCAGGGACAGGGTGGGATTGTTGGGGTGTCCCGGACAAGGCCAGGGGTTGGACTCAATGATCCTTGAGGGTCCCTTCCAGCTCAGGATATTCTGTGATACAAGAAGTTGTCCCACACACTGAAACTTCAGGAAAACATCCATTTGTGATCGAGTTAAAGCAACTGAGGCAAATCCGAGCAGGCAGTGACCATTCCCACCCCTGTGCCCATCACACAGTGCTGGGTTTATTCCCCAACTCTTACTTCCCAAATATTTAAATTGCATTACCAAGTGAGACACTGAGGGAAGCCCCTGGATTTGAGACTCCGCCTGAGGAGCCCACGGTGACAGACACAAACCCTGCATTAGGGAGCTCACAACATCTGAATTAGGTGCTCTTGCCAAAATCAATATTTGTAAATATTTATAACTATGGGGATTCCTGCATATGTTTAATGTCACTGCTTCCACTGTTCAGGAAAACTGCACAAATGTTCAACTGTACCTGCAGTCAGTGTTGCTGCTGCTCCTTTAGCATATATGAATATTAATAAAGGCACGAAGGGGCATGGAGAGCATTTCCAGGTATTTATCAACTGTCAGCGCTCCAGTGGATTTTGCCTTCACATTCCTCAATTGTCTCCAGTCCTCCAGCGTGTCTACCTGGAATGGGCACTGACACCTTCTCAGTGAGGGCTTTGTCACCTCCCACTGCACAAAGAAACCTCTTTTTCAGGGAAGTGCAGCTAAAACTGTTCCCTTTAGTTGTTACAACACCTTTAGTTGTTTCAACACCAGCAGAACGGCAGCGCTCCAGGAACTGTGGGGGGCTGACACCAAATCCCATTTCCCAGGGGGAATGCATTTCCTGGAGACCCCCACAACCACTCCTCAATTTGCTAAAGGAGTAGCCAAGCACGGAGGTCCTTCTTGCCCCCTCTCACTCTTCCATCAGGAGCCAGGCACTGGTTTGGGGGCAAATTCCTTGATTTAAGGCAAATCAGCTGCCCCCTGCTTTGAATTCTACAGTTTGTGAGGGTTAAATCAGGTATTTAAAATGATCTGGAGCTCAGGGTCTGTAAAAATGAAGTAAGATCGTGGGTGATGACGAAGAAAGAACTCGCCCAGAACAAACACCCCGAAAAATCACCAGCTGTAGGTGGAAGCAAAGCACGGATGGCACTGGATTTCTGGGATAACTCTGGGTTGGGTTATTCCATAGGGATCTCAGTGCTGGCTGGACTCTCTGCCTCATGTTCTCCCCATCCTGTTTACTGAAGTCTCAGGCTGCAGCTCCAGTTTCAGGACTCGCTCCCTTGGCTCTGGTGCGGCGTGTTTGGGATTTCTCCTGGAGCACCGGAGGCCAGTCAGGATTAATCGGCTGTACAGGGAGATGGGGAGGGGGAAAACATTGTGGTTTCCAGCAGAAGCCAAGACACAGAGATCTGAAGGAATGAGCATCCATCATCCCTTCTCCTGGACGCACACCCAGCGTGCCCCGTTCCCGCCACCAGGCAGAGACAGTCGGAATCTGCCAAGAGCATCCCGGGCAGCTCCGCAGGGACACGATCCGGCCCAGCCGGCAGCTTCCCGGGCAGGAGGCTGATCTTGGGCCGACACATCCCACTGGGAACGTCTGGTGCTCGAGTTCACGAGGCTCAAATGTCTCCAGGAGCGGGAATGCCGGTTGTGTTCCCTCCTCTCTGGCCCTGGGTGATAAGATCCCACGTTCTTACCTCGGCAGCTTGTTATGGATGTATTATGTTATATCCCGGTTTCCTTCCCTCACCTCTCCTGAAAGGCTGGAATACCTGCGCAAGTACAGCACTGAGAATGCTTTTGAAGTGCCTTTTGCTTCCTGACTCCCTCTCCAGCCTTTCTCAAAAGCAGAGTATCCAAGAGCCTTTCCATTTGCAGGATCCAGCACATTCAGTTCCTTCTCCCATTTTCCCCTTTAAAGGTGAGGAAAACTCCTTTGTGTTTGCCTCTGCTGGGCTTTCCATGGTTCTTACGGGGGGGAGGGAGTCAGGAGCAGGGAACACCCATCCCATCATAGATGGCAACAAGTAAATCAAAGAACTGGATTTAAATCATTCCCTGGAAGCCAAAGAACCATAGAAATTCCTTAAAGGAGGAGCCCCAGATGTTTAATGCTAAATAAGAGATCCAACCTCAGTCCTTGGAGGAGCAGTTACGTCCCCTGGGAACTGCTTTGGGGTTCAGGGAGCAGAACAGTTGGAACGGGAATGTTCTGCTAAAAACAGCAGGATCCACTTGGGGATTTCCTCACTCCTGCCCTGAATCTCTGTGTGTTCTCTAACAATTATCAGTTCAAAAATCAGATAAAACTGGAGTTGAATATTCAGGTGTGGGAACTGCAAAATGTCCCTTCTGCTGCTGTTTACTTTGAAATTTCAAACTGAATTGCCCCACACAGGTATTACTCCAGAAAAATAGGGAAAATTCTGCTCCCTCCAGCCAAGAAAATGTGAAGACACCCAAAGGAAACCTTGCTTTTCCCGATTTTCAGTAGGTCTGTAAGGACCAGTGCAGACCAACTTCCCTGGCTGAGCACTCCAGCTCCACCAACAGTGGTTGGATGGGAGGAAGATGCCTGAATTATCCCAGGGCTTCTTCAGCCAAAGGTGTGCAAGCTGCTCCATGGATTTGTTGACAAAACCCACCCCTCTCCGTGCAGATTTATCCTTGGAAAAGTTCCGGACTCTGAAGCTGAGGGAAGTCCCCACCCGGCCCCTTCAAAGAGAGCAAACTGGTCTTCCCAAAGCTTTCCCCAGGGTTACTTCCATCAGACGTGGAGTTTTGCAGGATCCAGGTCTAAGTCTTGGAGTGGGCTCTGTGCACCAGGAAAAGGTCACTGAGGGGGAACAGAAGCCTCTGGAAACAGCGGGAGAGCGTTTGAGCGCACTGAAGTCGTAACGAGGCACAAAATGTTCAGTCTGGTTTTTTACCACTGGCTGTACCCAGCTGCAGCTTCCTAAGATGAATAATTCTGTCATCTCGGAATCCAGACAGAGGAGGACACCTGGTATCTCCAGGCTTTTTAAGTTCCTCCAGAAAACGGCGCAGGCTGTGAGGAACAGGCGCCCCATGGAAGAGCGGCACCAAAATGAGCAGAGAGAGTCCCACAGAGGGAGCAGACACAGCCAGGAACGGGAGCTGAGACCCACAGAGGGAGCAGACACAGCCAGGAACGGGAGCTGGGACCCACAGAGGGAGCAGACACAGCCAGGAATGGGAGTTGGGACCCACAGAGGGAGCAGACACAGCCAGGAACGGGAGCTGGGACCCACAGAGGGAGCAGACACAGCCAGGAACGGGAGCTGGGACCCACAGAGGGAGCAGACATAGCCAGGAATAGGAGCTGGGATATGGGAGAGTGAGAGGTAAGTTTGCCCTTCCAGAGTCCAAGGGAAGCAGATGCTTTGCAGGAATCAAGGTGTCCCTGGCCTGGGGACACGGGGAAGGTGAACCCAGCACAGCTCCAAGGGATCAGCAGATGACACCAAGCCCCTCAGCAGGACTGGAACATGCCCATTTTTTCCTGTTGAGTGGGAATGAACATGGAGAGGCCCCAAAGAGAAGTTCTATGCACCGTCAGGGCTACACCAACAGCAACTAAAAGATGATGTGACTTGGGCCCAATGAGCTGTCACAGAATCATGGAATGGGTTGGAAAGGACCCTAAAGTTCATCCCATTCCACCCCTTGCCACAGGCAGGGACACCTTCCGTTAGCCCAGGTTGTTCCAAGCCCTGTCCAACCTGGCCTTGGACACCTCCAGGAATATCCTGCAGGCCATTCCAAGGGCAGGTGGCTCCACATGGAAGCAAAGAGCAGTTTCTCCCTTCAGGATCCACATGACAACTGTCAAGTTGAGACACCTTTGGGGAAAAAATTTCATTTCTTTACAGCGCAGCAAAAGTTGACGGAAGATTCCCTGAAAGACTTTTACCCTCTGGAACCAAAGGAATGGCCAGAGCTTCACCTCTGAACAAGAGGCAAACACCTCTGATGTGTTACCACCCTCACTCCAAGCAGGAAATCACTGTGTCCATGGAAAGAGAACAATTCCAGGATCGCTTCAGACCGAACATCCTTACAAAGCTCCTTTCCCTCTTGCTGCTTCCACGCAAACTTCCATGGGAAAACTCCCTCTCTGCTGAGGTAAATAACACCTTTTCTCAGATGACAGGAAAACTGGGAGTAGGATTGCATGTCTCCAGGTCAGGATTGCAGGCCCAGAGGCTCAGTAGGGCTGTCCCACCACCGCCAGGCCACTCTGGTGTGTCCCACGTGTGCTCCTGCCCGTGTGCGTCAGCAGCCCGGAGGAGTTTCCGGGTGTAGCCATAAAACAGCCAGAGTTGGGAAGAGCCCTGCTCCAGGCTGGGACAGAGCACACGAACCACACTCCCCACGACGTCCTTCCCTTCTCCACTGAGCTCACACCACCTCAGGAGCCTCTGGCCCTGCCAAGGCACCGATCCTGCCCCGCTCCCATCATCCCCCTCCAGCCCCTTGACCAGAAGGCAAACGGAAAAGCTTTCAGTAACTTCCAGCTGATCTTGGCTGGGAATGAGTGACTCAGAAAGGAAAAAATTCCCTGCCATCCCTTCACAACCAAAGGTCAGGCAAAGCTCACAGGGGGACCTGCGGAGAGGCTTTCCACGGCCTTATTCCAGGCTCCCGATTCCGCCCTTGGGTTTGTTCGGGAAGGCAGATTGCAAGGCCATAAATATTGTCACACATCTGCTGAGGCACGTTGGGATGGAAAATTCATCTTGGGAAGTGGCTACAGGAGAGAGGAACCTCTGCCCCCAGTGCTGCCCGGCTCTGGCGGCCTCTCCGGCGCCGCGCTCCGATGTCGAGCCTCGGGAATCTGCAAAGCTGAGCTGGAGCTGTGAGACACCTTCCCTGCTCTGGATGGTGGGAAGCCTTCCAAAGGCTCAGCTTATTTTCCCTAAACACGTCAAGGTTTTCACAGGATCAACACAGGACCACAGAAGGGTTGTGGTTTAAGGCTGGAAGGGACTTTGAAGCCCTTCTTGTTCCAACACAGGCAGGGACACCTTCCACTAGCCCAGGCTGCTCCAAGCCCCATCCCACCTCACAGCAAAGAACTTCTTCCCAACATCCAATGGAAACCTGCTCTTTCTCAGTTTAAAGCCATTCCCCCTTGTCCCAGCTCTCCACGCCCACGTTTTCTCACCATGCAATGAGCCCACTGGCCATTGTAGAGCCCTTCCACAAATATTTTTTCCCTCACAGCCTGGCCCTCTCCAAACTGCAGCACCTGGGAGAATTTGGCCCCTCTGTGCGAAGGCCAGAACACAACGTCTGTAAGAGCAAGGACTGGGACAGCCCAGGGAAGGGATCACATGCTCAGGCCATCATCCCACCAGCTTCTCCTCCTCATGGCCAGATGATTATGGAATCCAACCAAGTTCTGGGAAATGCCAGAATTTCAGCTCTTAATAGGAAAAAGTTATCTACTGGAATAGAAAAACAAGCAAGGCATGCCAGCACTTTCCAAGCCAAATTTCACTTACTTGAGAAGATTTTAAGACATTTCTTATGCTCAGGCTTTGTCTGGGGGGTGGGAAGCAGAGATGCCCCCCCTTCCTCCCACTGAATCCAACCAGTTCCTCTCTTTCCACCAACATCAGGGCAATAAAAGGAATAAAACAACCCCAAACCACAATTCCTTCTGAATGGAAGACACTGAAGACTCGGAGCTCCCCAAGAGCTCTGCATCTTCATTCAGGACTATTGCTATCCCAAATTCCACAGCTCAAGCCCCAGTGCTTCACTTACAGAGGATAAAATGGGGTTTATTTGCTTTAATATCCCCCCTGCTTCCTTCCTGAGCCCTAAAGGAGCTGGACAGCTCAAAGTCCAAATAAAAAGCTATATACTGTAGTTCTCTGGACAAAATCATCCCTTCCCTGCACCTACACCCACTGGAACGAACATAGGTGCCAGTTTCTGAGATCTAAAATTCATCTCAGTGTGGGTAGACTTACGGATCCAAAGGCAAGAGGGATGTTTTCCCAAGGAAGATGCATCACAGGAACACTTGGTGTCGGGTTTGGGGGTTCTTTTCTTTGTGAGGCGTCACAGGGTTTATTTCAATAACGTGCTGCTCGATTTTTAAGGCAATTCCAGTCACACCAAACCACTGCAGATCACTTTGCAGGCCATCCTTTAGTCCAGGCTTAAATCATCCCTATTTGAAGTTTCTCATCCAGCCAAGCATCCGCATGAGAGGAAGAAATACATTACCTCATGGCCTGCATCAAAATGTGGTTCCTCAAAATCACATCCCAGGTCCTTCGTTTGACCTGAATCAAAGCTTTCACATAAGTGAGAGCAAATATGTTCCCATCACCAGTGCTTTCAGCTTCTCCATGAACTGGGAACGAGCCTTTCTTATTTTTAAAAGATAAATCATGAAAGGCACAAGGAATTGCAAGGAAATAATGGAAATATTTGTCCCAGAAGTTCCCTAATCCTTTCCCCTCGAGTGCACCGTGTGATCCACGGAGCAGGAATGGTGCATGGACAACTGTGCACACAGAAAAAAGGGTGGACACAGAATAATTCTATTATTATGCTATTCTATTATTATATGTGTGTGTACACCCAGATACACATACTATGCCTCTAGGAGTGTATCTATAAACGTATTTACACCCAAGCACCTCTGTCCTGACAAGGACCCACTAAGGACAGGGTTTGCTCTTAATCAAACCTCAGACAGGAGCAGCTCTTACAAACCCAAACTCTCTGCCCTGAAAAGTCTGTAAATAACACCCCATTAACTTTTAATCCCACCTTCCCCAATCTGACATGCATTTTGTATTGAAATGCAAGTTACATAAGGTTGAATCGAGGCTGCTTTTTAATATTACATTAAGGCTATTTACCATGTGCAGCACTAATCCCCCTTTGCAGGAGGAGCCTATTAGCAATTCCAAAAGCTCCCGTTGCCATAGCAATGGGCCAGCACTGGGAAATATTTATATAATGTCTAATGTTTGCACTGTGCAACAGCCATCTTCCAAACTGGACTTCCAGCTGATCCTGGGCCTGTTCCCTCCCTGTCCCACACAGGGCAAAGCCTAATTCTGGAAAACCTGGGAGTGTGCAGAGCTACCTGCACCCACTGCCCCTGCATTCCCTGTTCCTGCAGGGAATGAGGGCCAGGCATTTGGGCTGCACCTTGTGCTGATGCCAAACATCCAATGAGCAGTTTAGAGAATCATGGAGTATCCAGAGTGGAAAGGGACCCACAAGGATCACCAGTCCAGCTCCTGGTCCTGCCCAGGATACCCCAACAATCCCACCCTGTCCCTGAGGGTGTTGTCCAAACCCTCCTGGAGCTCTGGCAGCCTTGGGGCCATGACCAAATCCTGGGGAGCCTGTTCAGTGCCAACCACCCTCTGGGGGAAGAACCTTTTTGTGAGATCCACCAAAACCTCCCCTGACACAGCTCCCTGAGGTCCTGTCACTGTCCCCACAGAGATCAGTGTCTCTTTATGTGCCACTCTGCTCCCAAATATGTGACAACAGTAACAGGGAACCTCCTGGTGGGTTGAATTGTACCGGAACTTCCCGGTTGGTGCATTTTTAACGCTGGAGCAGCAGGAGCAGCTGAGGGAGCTGGGGGGGTTCAGCCTGGAGAAAAGGAGGCTCAGGGGGGACCTTCTGGCTCTGCAACTCCCTGACAGGAGGGGGGAGCTGGGGGGGGAAATTCGGGCTCTACTCCCAGGGAACAAGGGATGGGAGGAGAGGAAACGGCCTCCAGCTGTGCCAGGGGGGTTTAAATTGGATATTAGGGAAAATGTTTTCACAGAAAGGGTGGTCAGGCCCTGGCACAGCTGCCCAGGGCAGTGGCGGAGTCCCCATCCCTGGAGATGTTCCACATCCATGTAGACGTGGTCCATGGGGAGAGGGTTCAGTGTGGAACTGGTAGTGCTGTGGGAATGGTCAGACCAGACGACCATGGAGCTTGTCAAACTGCCACAGAGCTATTTTCCAACCTTCCCGATTCCAGGATTCCACGATCCCGAGGCAGGCGCCCGTCACTTACTTTGATGTGCTCGTGCAGCTGGGCCTCGTGCTGCCGGGAGAGCTGCTCGTGCTGCCGCTGGAACTCCGCGATCAGGATCTGCCTCTGGATCTGCTGCTTCTGCTTCAGCGCCAGCAGCTCCTGCTGCAGCTGCTGCTCCCGCAGCGTGGGCTCCGTCACCGGCATGGAGAACTGGTGGTCCAGGCGCAGATCCATCGGCACTGAACTCGGGGCAACTTGCAAGGGCAGTGCTGTGGTCACATCAACTACAACACAAGAGGAGAGGTGAGTGTACGCCACGTTCCCACAGGGATCTAATTCCCATGCTGCGTCCAGAACCTTGGACTGAGTCAAGAGCAGCACCGTTAAACTCTGGCAACAAAGCACTGAAGGAATTTAGGGATCAAGAAGTTTTCCTCCAGCCACCGCCTCCTATAAACACATGTTTGCTAAAAGCGAAGGGTTTCAACACGTGGGTGACCCTTCCTGCTCATCACTCCCTCCTGCTCATCCAGCATCACCTGAAACAGGGAGGATTAAGGTTAACCTAAGACTTCCCAGACAGGATTCATCCTGACTGATGGCGGATGAGGGGATGGAACACGAGGCTCTCACTTCATGAAACTTCTGCAGAACCCCCTGTGTGCTGGGTCAGAAACCCCAGCCAGGCCTGGCTTGGGGAGCATCTCAAACACCATCCAGTGCCACCCCCTGCCATGAGCAGGGACACCTTCCGTGATCCCTGGTTGCTCCAACCTGGCCTTGGACACTTCCAGGGATCCAGGGGCAGCCACAGCTTCTCTGGGAATTCCATCCCAGACCCTCCCCACCCTCACAGCAAAGAACTCCTTCCCAATATCCCATCTATCCCTGCCCTCTGGCACTGGGAAGACATTCCCTGTGTCTTCTCCCTCCATCCCTTGTCCCCAGTCCCTCTCCAGCTCTCCTGGAGCCCCTTTAGGCCCTGGAAGGGGCTCTCAGCTCTTCCTGGACCCTTCTCTTCTCCAGGTGAACATCCCCAGCTCTCCCAGCCTGGCTCCAGAGCAGAGGGGCTCCAGCCCTGGGAGCAGCTCCAGGGCCTCCTCTGGACTTGCTCCAGCAGCTCCACGTCCTTCCTGAAGGCAGCACTGCAGGAGGATCTCCCCAAAGGGCAGCAACAGACACCTCTGACAACCACCCTTGCAGTGACCAAAGTCAGCTGGTTTCTGTTTAAAACAAATATTACTGTGATGCCATGAATGACTAAAAACTTTCTGAATTCCCCCCAGATGACAGTCCTGCATTTCCCAGGATTCCCATTTGCCACATTTCCTGCTTCTCTCCCCGGGGCAATCCCTCAATGACTGCTGAGGGCTCCCAGTGAACAGCAGCTGCAGGAGAACAGCGGCCCATCCTTCAAAAACATGGAGCTCCAACAAAACTAGAAAAAAAAAAAAAGGTGGTTTTTTTTTCATCCCCTCAGTCAGGACACCAGTCCTATCAATCCCAGGGAAGGAGTTTTAACAGGGTTTTTCCCAAATGCTACCATGGAGGAGGGCTCCAGGGGCACAGTCTGAGTGCCAGAGCTGAGTGTTCCCTCTCCCCGCTCCTGGTTTGTGCCAGGCAGGAGGAGGAGGAGGAGACTTTCTTTTTTTGTTGGAAACATTTTCTGCAAAAGGTCACATTACTGGAACTGTTGCTATTTTTCAACCCACAAGCTCTCCCCTCCACTTCCCTATTGTTTTCCTTCCTGTGCCCTTTTCCCTGCTCCCCTCTCTGCCCCGCAGGGCAGGGGCAGAGCTGGGATTCCTTCCTCAGTTCACTGAACCACAGGGATTCTGGGGAGAGCACCTGGAGAGAACCACTCAAACTCACCTCAACAGCACGTCTGAGGTCTCTGTGGAGACTTCAGAGCCCCTTCCAGTGCCCAAAGAGGCTCCAGGAGAGCTGGAGACGGACTGGGGACAAGGGATGGAGAGACAGGACAAAGGGGAATGGCTTCCTACTGCCAGAGGGTAGGGTTAGATGGGATACTGGGAAGGAATTCCTGGCTGGGAGGGTGGGGAGACCCTGGCACAGGTTGCCCAGAGAAGCTGTGGCTGCCCCATCCCTGAAGTGTCCAAGGCCAGGCTGGAGCAACCTGGTCCAGTGGAAGGTGTCCCTGCCCATGGCAGGGGATGGGATGGAATGGGCTTTAAGGTCCCTTCCAACCCAAACCATTCTGGGATTCTGTGTGTTCCTGAGCCCTCCTTGGGAACGCCCAGAGCTTTCCTCGTGGTTGGCACCATGGTCAGCCCCTTCTCATTCCTGCCCACGGAGCACCCCTATGGAAAGCACCCAGGAAAAACACTCCATCCCTTTTCCCTGCACTTGAGTGGGACCTGACAGTTCCAAACCAACCCCGCAGAGCCACCTCATTCCATGGGCTGTCACTTCCAGAGCTTCTCCTCCGAGAACAGGCACTTCCCATTAGATCCAGGTTTGCCAGAGCAACAAAGGGATGTTCTGGACTCCTCCAGTCTGCCATCCCTGTCCCAGCCCTACATCCATATGGCACCTGTCCCAGCAGCAGAGGGACTGAGGGATACACACTGTGTCCTGGGAAAGGAAGAGGGGCAAGTTTCCACCAAAAATCCCACTACTATGTTGGATGTATAAGGAAAATGGGGAGACAGATGGGATCCAGGGGGAAATGATGTCCAGGCAAGTGCTGGATAAAGACACCAGTGCAAAGCTCTCCTATCACTGCCCGTCTCCCAAATTTACAAGCAAATACCCCAGAGCTCCAAAACTCCCTGAATATCATCCTGAGTGTTGATTTAATGCAGCTTTATACCCTCCAAGGCTCTGGGAGAGCTCCAAACAGTGAATCCTACAGGATCCAACCCAGGGAGTCAGTACACCAAACAGCTGATTCCCCTGGGAATCACAAGACTTTTAAATGCATTGACCATTCCTCTGTCCAGCTGAAGATTCCTGAGGCCTGGACACAACCTCTCCCACCTTTTATCCACCTGGACTAAGGGGCAGTGTTGCTGACACAGAGGGAGCAGCCACCTGCTCCCGCTCTCCACAGAAATCTGCTCCTCTCCAGTGCAGCTCCTGGAATTTGTCAACACTGTTTATGCCAAACACAGTTTTCCTGGAAATCCACCTGTGTTTTCCTACCTGCACCTTTATAATCCAAACACTGTGTTTCCTAAAAGCTGAAAATGCATTTTCAACAACACAGAATCCCAGGATGGTTTGGGTTGGGAAGGACCTTAAAGCCCATCCAGTTCCACCCCCTGCCATGGGCAGGGACACCTTCCACTAGCCCAGCTTGCTCCAGCCTGACCTTGGACACTTCCAGGGATCCAGGGGCAGCCACAGCTTCTCTGGGAATTCCATCCCAGACCCTCTCCACCCTCACAGCAACAATTCCTTCCCAATATCGCATCTCTCCCTGCCCTCTGGCAGTGGGAAGCCACTCCCTCTTGTCCTGTCCCTCCATTCCTTGTTCCCAGTCCCTCTCCAGCTCTCCTGGAGCCCCTTTAGGCCCTGGAAGGGGCTCAGCTCTCCCTGGAGCCTTCTCTTCTCCAGGTGAACATCCCCAGCTCTCCCGAGCACCTAAAACCAAATCCAGCAGAAGGAACATCCTTTGTGCCTTGGGATCAATTCCTCCTGCTTTATTCCCTAAAAAGAGCCTGAACTGCTCCACACTGGTCCTGAGAAAACTCCCCAAACCCCCCCCTTTCCCATCCAAAGGGACTCATTCCCCCCAAACTGTGGGCACAGGGTGCAGCTGCAGGGATGGTGACCACAATTCCCATTGAGAGCCTGGGCAGAGCTGCGTCATTCCCGACTTTTTACTATTCCAGGCTCAAAACAAGCCCCTGTTTGCACTGCCAGGAGCTCAGCCACGGAGCCCTCCCGACACAATCCAACCCCCTCTGCCCAATGGACACATCCCCAGGACAAAAAAACCCCTGTGTTCTAAGGAATATTTCATGGAAGACTCAAAAATTGCTTTTGTAGGTCCTGCCTTGGGAACACACTGAAACAATGGGATTCATGACGTGGGCAAAGGCATAAAGACCATATTCATGGAATGAGAAATGCCAACCCCATGAATTAGGAGACCAGATCATGATTATGAATAATAAACTATCTCATGAGCTCTCCCTGCCTTTTCCTTCCCTGTAGGAACAGAAGGAATTTCATGGTTTAATTTATTTTTTTCCACCCTTGGCATATAAGGAAATTTTTCCTCCCCCATTATTTTGATTCCATGGTCGTGTTACGATGGTTTTCATACCAAGTTAGAAACACTCTGCTGGTGTTTCTCTCCCCAGATAAATCAAACATGGCTCTACATCAAAGGCTGCCTGGGTGCTGTACCTTAATTAAGACCTAAAGCACCTCAGTCCCCATCGACTGCTGATGGAGATGGGAAATTTGACAGCTTGGCCAGAACACACACAGTGGGAAAATCCCAAATACAGTGAAATGGGGATAAACTGATCATCTCCAACCTGTGAGCGAGGCGCACATCTGACAAAAAGGGTTTAATCACGGAATCCTGGAATGGTTTGGGTTGGAAGGACCTTAAAGCTCATCCCATCCCACCCCCTGCCATGGGCAGGGACACCTTCCACTAGCCCAGGTTGCTCCAGCCTGGCCTTGGACACTTCCAGAGATGGAGCAGTGTCTGGGCAACCTGTGCCAGGGCCTTACCACCCTCCCAGGGAAGAGTTCCTTCCCAATATCCCGCCTATCCCTGCTCTCTGGCAGTGGGAAGCCATTCCTACTTGTCCTCTGCCTCCATCCCTTGTCCCAAGTCCCTCTCCAGCTCTGCTGGAGCCCCCTGGAAGGGGGTCTAATGTCTCCCTGGAGTCTTCCCTTTTCCAGCTGGACACTCCCAGCTCTCCCAGCCTGGCTCCAGAGGAGAAATTAAAAACATTTCCCATAAAGGCTGGAGATAAAGACGTTACCAGAGAACTCATATGGGGAGTTTCTTCCACGCTTCCACTTCTTCAAGAGTTCTGAGCCCTCTGGAAGGGATAAGGGGAAGGTGGAACTAAACCTCTGAATATACATTTCAATAGAATTAACAGGAATACCTGAATTTTCCTCCCCTTCTCTGATACAGCCTTTTCATGCCGGTCTTTAAAGGATGAAAATATAGGACTGAGTCCTCAAAACACACTAAAATGTAACAAAAAAATGAAACCAAAAATTCAGTATGAGCCAGACATGGGCTACTTCAGCTGAACATTTAAATGCCAATCTTTTTACTTTAACTTGAGCTGAATTTTAAAAATATTTAAAAATTACTTCAAAATTATTTCAAAATTTTACAAATATTCACAGAATGGTTTGGGTTGGAAGGGAGCTTAAGGACCATCTCATTCTACTCCCCCTGCCACGGGCAGGGACACCTCCACTAAACCTCAACCTGGATTTTTTAAAATCAAAATCTGTTTCCAAAATTATTTTTTTCCTTCTCTCTCTCTCTTTTTTTTTTTTTTTAATTGAAACTTAAGCAGCACAGAAAAACTGCCTCTCCCATTTAAAATCCAACCTCACTTTCAAAGGGAAAGAGCAGGAAACGCTTTCCCTGAGCCCTCCCTGCCTCTGGCACAGAGCAAGTCCCTCTGGACACGCACAGCTCCTTCCCAGCTCCTCTTCCCTCAGCAATTCCCTTTGGAACAGGGGGAGATCACACCAACTTCCCCAAACCTGCTGCAAAACCCTGGGGATGAGACTCTGCTCAAGGCTGGAGGAGGAAATCGCTCCCCTGGCAGCTCCAAGAGGATATAAAGGACAGACACACCAGGACATGCTCCCAAAATCCCAAGAAAAGAGCATTCCAGTTCCTACAGTAACTCTCCAGTGCCTGGTGCCTTCCCAAATCCCACCAGGGAGGGGACCCTCCCCAGCCAGGGCTTTCCACAATCCATGGATTCAGTTTCTCCCTCCAGGTTGAGGCTTTATTCCCAGCTAATGAGTTCCCTTTCCAATTCCTGGTGTTCCAGCCGTGCCCTCAGGCCACACTCTGCTAACAGAGCCTTGGAGCACCGACCAAAAATAAATCCAAAGCCAGAGGATGTGCTCAGGACCCCAAACCCTTGGATGTTTCATTGGAATCAGCCCCATCCCGCCCTGCTGGACCCCCCCAGCAGGATGTAGAGGAATGTCCATGGATCTCCCCCTCCAAGGATTATTTTCAGCTCTTTCAACCGTGGGCAGAAGCAAAAACCTCATGTGTTTATTCCCTGACTTTATTCCTGAGGGCTGTCCTTGGAGTCCAGCAACAGCCTGGGGTTTTTAAAAAATTCCCTATATTTTGAGAAACCTTTAAATAGCGAGTTGCTGCCACCAGGAATGATTTTGGCATGTTGGGAGTATGGAATTCAAAGTCACGGAACACCGTTCCTACAACCCATCACCTTCATTTTCCTTGGAATCAGCCTGGAAAAGGAGGCAAGCAGCTCCTGCTCGCTCCGAGCGCAGCCAAGGGAGCGTCTGAGGTGGTTTATTCTGGAAGGAGGATTCGTGCCAGTGGAGTGGCACTAAATTTTTGGGAATTAAACCAATCCCCCCGGCAGTGGGAGGCATTGAGATCCGGAATGTCGGCTGGGCAGCCCTGGGATCCTTTTCCAGAGGGGCTCCCACTTCCCAAAATGCCAAAACTCCCCGAAATACTGAGAGACAGTGAGATCAGAGCTATAAATAGCACCGAGCTACTGCAGGATCCGACTGCAGTGCCAGGAGAAAAGTAGGGATTTTGTGTGGAAAGCAGAACGAAGCTGCCGAGCTGGTTTTATCCACAGTGTGGGAGATGGCCCAAATATAAGGAGAAATTAATAGGGGAGAGGTAAAATCCCATATTCCCATCACTATTCAGCTCATTCCCTAGGCAGGACTGGACTAGAGGAACCCCCAAACTGGTCCAGGAGCAGGGGGTGGGAGCAGACCCCAGGACACCAATATTGCCTGTGGCACATCCCAAGCATCCCGTGGGGCAGGATGAAGGCACAGGCTCCTCCCTGGATCTGTGCCAGGGCAAACTGAGGGACCAGCCCAGAATCAGGGAATGCTCTGGGTTGGAAGGGACCTCACAGATCATCCACTTCTGGCTGGGACAAACAGTTTCTGCTCTACTGAATCCTTACCTTTACTACCCCATTTTCTAGGAGCAGATCCCAGGGAGGGCGTTTTGGGCTGGAATTACTCAACAGGCTTAAGCATCACAGCCCAGATAATCCAAAGGACAACGAGCTGGAGAAGTGGGAGCACGATTTGCCCCGGGAGGTGATTCCTCACTCCGGGGGCAGACAATTGGTCCATAAGGAAAACCAGGCTGCAGCAGCAGCGGAGCCATCCCTCAAAGGCAGGTCAGTCCCCGGGAATTCTTGGATAGCGTGGGTGACCTCAAAGACAGCCTGGATCCTTTGTGGGAGCACAAACAGCAGCTGAGGTTTCCTACGAGCTCCACACATGCTGCACTTCAGCAAGGGCTGGAGTCATTCCCCGCTCCCGGAATATTTCCCGCCCCATGAATGGGAACCAAAATGAATCATCCCCTCAGCCATGGAAACACGTCGTGAGGCGCCGCTCCGGAGGCAACAGATGGAGCTCGAAATGTCACTCACTCATTCATCACCGAGAAACTTTTTGCTGATTACTACCCAGACCTGAAGACATAATAAGATTCTGGATTTCTAAATCCGGCTTTTTTTGGAGCCTAATTCCTTCCCTGGAAAGATCTCATTAGCATGTATTAGAAACCTGCACACAGATCTTATTCCTGACGATAAGGAAGCCGAAACTCGAGGAGCAGAACTGTCTCCATCTTAAGATTTAAAGCATTAAAAAAATGACTCTTCACCGGAAGAAAAAGAAAACCCACCAAACCACCTCCACAAGAGAGAGAAACCAACCTTTTCCAGTGTTTTCACGAGAAACCAGAATGGTTTTGCTTGGAAAGGGATCTCGTTCCAACCTCTTTTGCCTCAGAGCAGGACATCAGAGTTTGGATAGACTTTCATGGATAAATATCTGGATCTTCCCTTCATGGAGTTCAAGGGCAGGAACAAACCCTCGATGGCACAGATGGCTCCCACAGAGATGTCTCCAAGAGATGACCCTGTGCAGGATTAGGGAAGCTCCAAAGGGAGACACTCCAGTTCCACCACCTCCTTTTCAACCATCATCCTGCTCTGTCTCCTTGTTTTCATCAGTGACATCTCGAACAAATGAGTGTCTTGGATGGTGCCAGAGCTTTTTTTGAAATTAAGGATAATGGAATCAAAAGAGCTGGTTTGGACTGTTTCTTACTTCAGACTTCACCCAACTGTGGGAAGTCTTTGCTTCCATGGTTTCCTTGCTTGCTGGGGGTAGGCAACCAAAACCCACAAGTTTCCATAGAAAAAAGCATCTAAATAAACAACAAACAGCAGAAAACCACAAAAATAAATGTATATCTCTTCTTAAAAGGCTCAGGGGGCCCAGAGAAGCTGTGGCTGCCCCATCCCTGCAAGTGTCCAAGGCCAGGTTGGAGCAACCCAGTCTAGTGGAAGGTGTCCCTGCCATGGAACTGGTTGAGCTTTAAGGTCCCTTCCAACCCAAACCAATCCGGGATTCTGGGATTCCTGGGAATGTAATTTCACCTGTCTCCTTGTTTCAAGCCTTATCCAGCAATTGAACCTCTTTGATCCATCGGGCCAGGGAACTCCCCACCTTCCCAGATCCCCAGGAGAAAGGGGCAGGCTGAAGGAAGCCCAGTTGCACTTCTGAAGAGCCAAACCCACGTGGATTTCCCACAGGCTTTGCTCTCACCTCACTCTGAACCTCCTCCAAGGGAAAATTATGCTTTAGAGGAGAGAATTAAATATGGGGGAGATGGAGCAGGAGCCAGAAAGTCTCATCCTGAGATTATACGTGGAAAACTCCCCATGAGGAAAAGGAAATCTACCTGGCTAGACAGGCAAAGGGGAGTTTGAGGGACTTTCCTCCTGGCCCTCTGGAGCCTCCAAAGGGCTCTCTCTGGAGCCTCCAAAGGGGTGACCTCTCCCTCAGCAAGAAGAAAATCCACAGCAGGAGTGGCAGGAGTTAAACAGTGGAATTCCAGGAGCCATCACATCTCCTGCTCGCTGGGATGCTCCAAGGAAGGATTGTTTTCCCATTATAGCTCCTGACAGACCCCAGCGGTGCCACTCCCGTAGCCAGAGGGATTCAGGGGCAGAGTGGGTAGGATGATGTGATGGGAGTTGAAGGGCAGGTGGGGACGGTGCCAGCTGGGAAACAGCCAGTTTGAGAGAGTGGGGGGGGAGAAAAGCAGTTATGGCCACAGGGAAATGCTGTTGGCTTCCCAAAGCCACGGAGAGGGAATGGGAGAGCAAAGGCACCTCTCTGCTGCTGAGAAGGAAGGCCAAAACCCAGTCCTTGTCCTCCTGCTTGGGAGGGAAGGGGATTGCTGTCATTAAAAGCAGGAGCACGAGCGTTGCCGGAG
Source organism: Corapipo altera (assembly GCF_003945725.1). Lineage (NCBI taxonomy): Eukaryota > Metazoa > Chordata > Aves > Passeriformes > Pipridae > Corapipo > Corapipo altera. Next base: position 447,451 of record NW_020885020.1, on the reverse strand, counting down.
GTCTGTGCACCGTGAGGCAAAGAGGAGATAGATGGAACACACTCTGGGATCAGCAGCTGGTGATCCCGTGGGAATGGGAGCTCTCACAAACCGCTTAAGATCGAATGGACCAATTTATTTAGGAATTAGACCATGGGATGTTAATTCCTTAAGATCAAAGAATCCCAGAATGGGTTGTGTTGGAAGGGACAGGACACAGGGAATGGCTTCCCACTACCAGAGAGCAGGGTTAGATGAGATGTTGGGAAGGAATCCTTCCCTGGGAGGGTGGGGAGGCCCTGGCACAGGTTGCCCAGAGAAGCTGTGGCTGCCCCATCCCTGGAAGTGTCCAAGGCCAGCCTGGATGGGGCTTGGAGCAACCTGGGCTAGTGGAAGGTGTCCCTGCCCATGGTAAGGGGCGGAATGGGATGATTCGTAAGGTCCCTCCCATCCCAGACCATTCCAGGATTCCACAATTCTGTGAAATTTCCAACCCCTTTTAAACTTTTCCTCTTATGGAAAAACCAGTGCAGCAATAAACCCCTCTCTGAATAAACAGATTCTTTAAAAAGACCAACTTCATTTTGTTCCTACAAGCTTCTAGACTTAAAACTTCTAATTCCTTTCCTTAAAGGCTGTAGGTTTGGTGCTCACCCCCTGTGGCTGTTGAGCAGCTTCCCAGGCTCCCTGTTGAGCAGGATTTCAGGAGGCAAGGGAGGTCTGGGAATGCCATCCCTGCTCGCCCATCCTCGGACACCTGGTGGCAATTAAGAGGTCCCTGACGTTGAGAACAGCACATGAATTTAGCAAAACACTGCTCATAAAAGGTTAATCAAGCACTGAAAATCATCATCTCCCACAACCCCAAGGAAGAGCAATGACCACAGCGCTCCGGTGCCCCTCCAGGGCTCTGGAGAGAAAATGGAAACGGACGGTGTTCCCTTTTCCAAATGAGGGTGCAGGAATGGGGGTGAACACCCACATAAGCTCCCACTTCCCGTCTTATTCTCCTCATCAAACCTCTCTGTGACACCCATAACTCTCAAAACCCTTGGGTGCTTACCCAGAGAAAAGTAGGAAGTTGGACTGCAGCCTGATCCTTCCCCAGAAAGAAACAGGATGTGGAGAGAAGCCCGAAGGTGAGAGACATAAAATATCTATTTAAAGCTGGAGATCCTATATGGACCTAAAATAACCATGACTCATTTTTCAGAGCACTTGAAAAAGAGAAAATACTTGGGAAAGAAGCTGAAGAGGGTTCAGGGATTCAGCCAACCAAGGACACGGTGGACAAAAGGCTTTCAGAAGGTTGGAAGAAAGAGATATAAAGGACATCCAGACAACTGAGGAACAGCCACAGGAGGTGAGCTGAGGAAGAGGGCTTTTAAAAGCAAGTTTAAGAAGGCTCAATTGGATTCAGTAGTATCTGGAGACAAACAGAGGTGGAAATGGCTCATCCACTGCCTCCCTGAAACGCTGCACATGCTCATCATTGTCAAGGATGGAAATGGGACATTTGGTTCTTGCATTCAGGTCAACATTCCTGGGCAAAAACCTGCTTCAAGGAGGTATCCAAACACATAGATAATCCCTACCAAAATCTTCTTTAGATAGGATTCCTGTTGGACACCAATACACAGTTAATCTTCTCCATCAAACAAATCATGCTTTACATTAACTGTATTTTTAGGCCACTTTCATGAAGCCCTGTGTGATCTTTAGAGGTCTTTTCCAGCCTTAATGATTCCGTGATTCTGTTCTATGTAAGGATGGATCCATGAGGGCCTATTAACAAAACCCACTGTCTATACATTGAGAGAGTAGCACGTTATTTAGAAAGGAAGTTGTTGGATCATATTTTCAGAGGAAAATGATACAAACAACCCAAACCAGCACTGTTTGCCACAGACTAGGGTGTTCAGATCAACAGAGGCAGTTTTAGAGCACAACTTAATTTCCAGATAGAACAGAACTGGATAAACCCAACCAAACAAAGCTCCAAGGAAGAAGAAACAAGGGGTTGAAACGTGTTACAGTCAGTTTGATCACCAGTGTGTGTTTAGAAGATGCAAAATTCCTTTCTGACCTCACCCAAACTTTGACTCCCTTGTACGATCATCACTCTGTCAGAAATGCCATCTCGGTATTTTAGGTGACAGTACATTTGTTTGTACTGTACATTTCTGGGGAGAAAACTTGTGATATTTTGTAGGTCACTCGGTTTTACCATCTGCCTTGATTTGTGCTTAAGGAAAGTGTTGTTTCTGAAATCCCCGGTGTTGTACACAAATTTGAGGACATTGTAACCAGCAGCAGCTTGGTTTTGTGCCATCCCAATGGATCATCCCTGGTTAAGGGAAAAAGGTAACGTTGGAAGCTTGGGGATGGTCACTGCACATGGGAGCACCTTGGGAGATATCTGTCCACCACCAGCACCTCCTGAGGCAGGGAGTGACCTGCAGGAACCACTGCCAGAGCCATCCCTGGAGAGCCTCTCACAGGCACAGAATCATGGAATGGTTTGGGTTGCAAGGGATCTTAAAGCCCATCCAGTCCCACCCCCTGCCACGGGCAAGGGACACCTTCCACTAGCCCAGTGGAAGGTGTCTAAGCCCTGTCCAACCTGGCCTTGAACACTTCCAGGGATCCAGGGGCAGCCACAGCTTCTCTGGGCAACCTGTGCCAGGGCCTCCCCACCCTCACAGGAAAGAATTCCTTCCCAATATCCCATCTAACCCTGCCCTCTGGCACTGGGAAGCCATTCCCCCTCATCCTGTTCCTCCATGTCCTTGTCCAAAGTCCCTCTCCAGCCTTCTTGTAGGTAAATAGTTTGTCAATCCTCCAGAATGACTATAAAAAAATATGTAAAAAAATGTAAAGCGTATTAGTAAACTAAAACCAGGGTGGGAGAGGTCCTTCACTGCAAAGCTTCTCTTCTCCTTGCCAGCCCTTCTCAGATGCCTGAAGAGGCTTTACCAGCCACTCTGACAGCGACAAAATAAAGCACAACGACAACTCGCTGATCCTTGGGAAGGAAAACGTAAAATTATTCAGTAAGGTCTTGGAATTTTCTAGCGGATTTGTCCTTGTTTTGACCATAATCACACAAGTGATGCCAGCAGCAAACCCATCTGGCGCGTGTAAGACGAAATATCTGCTGCTCGGGAAGATCAACGTCTCAAAATTAGCATTTGCGTTAAGATCTGGTTTTGCAACGGCTTAAAGGACAAACGAGTTCGGCTGCACTTCAAACAGTTCAAAACTTCCAACTGTTCTACCCAGGATGTCTAAAGCTGTTTGTAGCTAAAGGAGAAAAGGAAGGGACTGAAAACCAGGAGTGACGCTCTTCATGGAATCAGGGAATGGTTTGGGTTGGAAGGACCTTAAAGCTCAAAGTCCTGCCTCCCACCGTGGGCAGGGACACCTTCCACTAGACCTGGGGGCTCCAAGCCCTGTCCAGTCCCATAGGCCACACAGGTCTTATGGGTCTCATAGGCCCTAGAGGCTCCATTGGCCCTGCTGTCCTCACAGGCCCTATAGGACCAATAGGCTCCATAGGCTTTACAGGCCCTACAGGACCAATAGGCCCCATAGGCCTCACAGGCCCTACAGGACCAATAGGCCCTGCTGTCCTCACAAGCCCTATAGGACCAATAGGCCTTACAGGCCTCACAGGCCTTATAGGACCAAGAGACCCCAGAGTCCTCATGGGCCCTATATCACCAATAGGCCCCACAGTCCTCAGAGGCCTTATAGGATCAATAGGCCCCATAGGCCTCACGGGTCCTACAGGACCAATAGGCCCCACAGGCCTCACAGCCTTAATGTAGCGCCCAGCTGCTGGAATTTTCTTTAGTAATCCACTTTGTGGGACACAAACAGCTCCCTAAGCAGAGCTCTTGGCCTGAGGAAGACAGAGAAGGTGACATTAGTGACACTTCAGCTCAACAGGGCTCCACTACAACCACACTGGTATTGATGGTGTTGAATCCATCAAGGAGGTGCCACTTTTAAGCCAGGTTTAACCTCCTAATTCCGTGCTGAAGTCAGAGACACCCTCAATACCTGCAGGCAGCTCTCTCTGCCCAGGGATGCACAGTTCAGTATTTTGGGTTTTAAGCAGTGTTTAGGTATAAATCAGCAGTTAATATTCAATTCCAAGGTGTAAATAACACCCTGCATTACGTAACAGTTCCTTAGAAGCTGAAATTTTCATCCCATGTAAGAACTTAACTTCATGAGATAAAGAGTAAAAGCGCATTTTAAACTACATAAAACTTAATATCCAACACACTCCAGGCCTGTCTGAAAACCCCCATTAAAGTGCTTTAAAAGGACTCGAATTTATCTCAATATTCTTACTCGTCTGTCACCCCACACACCTCATTTAGAAGTGATTTATTTATTTCTTGTACAACAGAATTCTGCTGTAGTTCCTGCACCAGCATCCTGACCAGCAGCAGTAACTTTGTTAGTACATGCAGCCAAATCTCTACATTGCAGCCCAAATTATTTAAAAATAATAATAAAGAAATAATAACATTAAATATTTTTTTTAAAAGCAACAAAGAAAGTGCACCTTGCTTAGCCTGGGAAAAGCAGTACAAAAAAGCTTGTGTTTGGCAAAAGTCTAAGAATATTTGAGGATATGAGTATTTACAAGCTTCAGGAATTTGATGGGGTTCACTGATGTACAAGTTGCCAAGGAAATGCATTTCCTGCTTCTCTACTGCAACGAGCCTTTTCCAACCCAGCAAACAGCAGCAGAGGTCCAAAACTGCCCCCTCTGTGCCAAAGAACATAATTTCTGCTGAAATTGGGCTCTTTTAAAGAGAAAACAGAGCTTGTCCAACAAATGCGGGGGGTTTGGAATACGAGTAAAGCACATTTTGGACCCAGAAAGTGTATAACTGGTATCTGTGAGGGAATGATTGGAAAGCTTGGGGTGGGGGAGTGTCTTTAATGAAGTTCTCCTGAACTCCCCCCTTCAGATTAGGGCAGAGGAGCAGCTTCATCTGCCTGGGCCTCCCTGAAATAAAGGGTAGGGTTAGATGGGATACTGGGAAGAAATCCTTCCCTGGGAGGGTGGGGAGGCCCTGGTACAGGTTGCCCAGAGAAGTTGTGGCTGCCCCATCCCTGGAAGCGTCCAAGGCCAGGCTGGACGGGGCTTGGAGCAACCCAGGATAACATAAGGTGTCCCTGCCCATGACAGGTGGTGGGACTGGATGGGCTTTAAGGTCCCTCCCAGCCCAAACCAACCTGGAATTCCATGATTCTTTGAGTGGCACTTGGGATGGGTGAGGTGGGAACGGTGCTCCAAGGCGATTCCTGGCACATGGAGTTTGAAGGCTCTGATAAACACCTTGAATGGAAAGCAACAGAGCTGAGACAGCTCCCAGGGCACAGAAGGAGTGGAGGAGGTGGCAACGCCACCTTTGTGCCCAACGCTGGCACATGAGGCAGCAAAGGGAACCTGGGCTCCCAGCTGAGCCAGAGAACCAAAGCACATCCTGAGCAGGAAGGGACCCACAAGGATCATCCAGTCCAACACCTGGCCCTGCACAGACACCCCAAGAATCCCACCACGTTCCTGAGAGTATTGTCCAAACATTCCCTTTGCTGCTCCCTTGTCTCCCTGGGAGCAGCAGGTCTGCAGAAGCAGGAGGTGGCAGGTCTGAGCAAGTCCATGATCTCCCTGCTGTTGATCAGTCCAGGAGGACATTCCACAGCTTCTCTACCATAAATACCATCTGATGATCTTTTTCACCCTGACTGCTGGGTCCCCACCACCAAGGCTTCAGGAGAGGACAGTTAAAGCAGAGTGGAGCAATCCATGTGTTCCCAAATGGAGATAAACTGCCACTTTTCCTGGTGGTTCCCCAAATTCCCTGTTCCACTGACCGAGGTGAAAAGACTCATTACGGACACCATGAGCGCTTGGTTGCACATAAAACCAGATGAAGTTTCTTGGCTGCTTATTCAGGACACCTGATCCTTGTGTCAACACAGCCAGGATCTTTCCTGCTCTGTTATTCCCAGCTCTTATCAGCATCAGGACACGGCCATATCACGTATCGCAGTGGCCGGAAAGCAATAGTCTGAACAGAAGTTAAACCTTGCCCTGTGCTGCCACTCGAGAAAGGAGACTCTAGAATTTCATTCTTTGCAATTTTAAGGATTATTTCATGCCAGTGCAGGGTCACCACGGTCCCCGAGGTGCCAAAAGGGATATTTTATCTGTTTAGTTATTCTCAGTACCATTAGGAAAGATATTGGCCGGGAGCCACGTAAATCCAGCCATTCCAAGGGCTCTGCCCACCACCAGGAATTTTGAGGCATCATCTCTGAAGGTCAGTGACTTGATAACCAACGGCCACCTGGAGCTCCACCCATCCAAAGTGGCATGTTGTGGTGGGTCAGAGCAGCCACAGCCATGCTCTTCCCATGAATCCAAGCACCTCCTGGGTTTTCCCCCAATGTCTGAGATATCCTTCCATGTGTTTATGGGCTAAAGCCAGAGTACTGCATTTCCCTTCCAGAGGGAACTCCCTCCCATGGACTCTTGTCCCCCACACTTGGTGAGGGAGGATGGTGAGGGAGCAGCAGCACCTGGAGCAAGAGAACGGAAGGAAACTCTTTTGGGGCTCTGCCACTCCAGTGGAGAATCCAGAGAATCATCTGTCCTGTGTGAAGTGGACAAGGTAAAGATGATTTTCCACCTTCCCCCAGGATATGTCTGCTCCAGCCCTGACTCAGTCCTCTTCCTCCAGCTTTTCCTTCTGCCTTCTCCAGTGTTATCTTTTCCCATGAGCCTTAAACTCCTGAGTCTTTATAGATTTTATCACAGACACAGCAAGGGATGGAGGACAGGGATCTGGATTTTGTTTAGTTCAAGCCACGCTAAATCCCTGGAACAAGGATTACACAAGTATAATACCAATATATATACAGATACATACATATGTATTATACATATAAGTATATACAAATCCCTGGGACAGGGATTTACACGTAACATGAAAGGAATTTTATTTTTTCTATCCATAAAAATGGGGGGGTATTTTTCTGATAATGTTCCACTTGTAGTTTGCCAGCAAAACTTTCAGTCAAAGGTTGGATTCGAGGATCTCGGAATTCTTTTCCAACCTTAATGATTCTATGCTTGCCACCAGGAAAAGCTCTTTGGACCCTCTAGACTATCAAAGGCAGGAAAAGGAGACAAGGAGCCGTTCCCTCTGGAACATCTGAGATGGTTTTAAAATCCAAATCATGATGTGTGAGGTTAAATGCCCACACACGCACACACAGTTCCACTGGAATGGCAACCAGGGACACAGCTGGGTGCTTCTCCCAAGGTCCTGTTTGGGAATTCCCAGGGCTCCCACTGCACAGCCACTGAGCTGAAGGAGGGGAGGTTTAGATGGGACATTGGGAAGGAATCCTTCCCTGGGAGGGTGGGGAGGCCCTGGCACAGGTTGCCCAGAGAAGCTGTGGCTGCCCCTGGATCCCTGGAAGTGTCCAAGGCCAGGTTGGACGGGGCTTGGAGCAACCTGGGCTAGTGGAAGGTGTCCCTGCCCATGGCAGGGGGTGGCATGGGATGGGCTTTAAGGTCCTTCCAACCCAAAGCAGTGGGTTGGGATTCCATGATTCCTGAATATTTGGAGGTATCAAATCCATGTGCTCCTGGACTCCAGCAGATATGTTTGAGAGGGTCACATGTCCGAGGGAAGGGAATTAGTGTCGCTCTCTGAGCTGGCTTCTAACAGCAAAACTTGGCTGCTCAGTTAAGCAAAATCCCTCTGATCCAAGCTGGGCTGAGCCAGCCAGGGTAGGTCTAATGCCACCCTAAGACAGTTCCCATCCCTGTGACAGGCACACCCGGCTTACTGTCGAAAGAGCAGGAATCAGTGCTGCTCCCTTCCCTCTCTGTGCATCACAAACACCTTCCCAAACCCACTGCTGATCCCCACACCTCAAATTACCACCTTTCCACAACAGAAAGCAAACAGAAAAGCCCACTGATTGTCAGAGAAGGATTTCAGAAGTGGAGGAGCAAAAGCCCACCTGCTGCCTGGTCAGATCCGTGTCTCAGGCATCGGAATCCCAGCACTCCCAGAAAACTACTCCAGCTCTGCCCCCAAACCTCACTTGTTTGCTGGGACAGCAGAGCTGGTGACACACACGTGGGTTGGGTGATAAAAGTCCACTGTCTCCTAAAAGGAGATCTCTGTTTGGACAAGGTCAAGTGTCACAAGTCACAGATTCCCAAAATGGTTTGGGTTGGAAGGACCTTAAAGCTCATCCAGTGTCACCCTCTGCCATGGGCAGGGACACCTTCCATTATCCCAGGGTGCTCCAAGCCCCCTCCAACCTGGCCTTGGACACTCCCAGGGATGGGATGATGTTGTTTTCTGTATATCAAGCCTTCTATTCAACGATTTTCCACGTCTATAATATGGATTTGGAAAGGCATTATGAAGAAAAAGGCATGACTTTGATAGTCATTTAAAGAGAGAATTCAAGCCTGTTATGAATTAAAAATATTCCTTAAAGACATTAATTCCTAACTCTAACTGGATTTTGGTACTTCATCATATTTGAGTCCTAGAGAGGTCTGGATTCTTAAAGAGACCTCAAAGCTCATCCAGTCCCACTCCTGCCATGGACAGGGACACCTTCCACTAGCCCAGGTTGCTCCAACCTGGCCTTGGACACTTCCAGGGATCCAGGGGCAGCCACAGCTTCTCTGGGCACCCTGTGCCAGGGCCTCCCCACTGGAACAGGTTGCTCCCTTTGACTAGTTTTGTACTATATATTCCTTTTTAATACATTTTACCAGCATCAAAGGTAAGAAAAGTACAGCAAAAAAGAAATAGGTCTGATATTTTTCTAATAGAGCAATTTCCCATCATACTTAAAGCATAAAAATATGCTCTTATTATATAAAAAACAGCATCAAAAAATATTGAAGAGCTTAAGACAGTTTTGGAATAGGAAAATACAGAGGATAAAGGCAGTCACCCTGTAAGTACTTTTTAAATACCTTCTTGTAACAGTTGAATGTATTTTTTAGAACAAATTGGGAAAACCTGTGGTAATTTCTTTACTCTGAGGGACAATTTGCACACAGGTGGTATCACTGCAAATAAAAACCTCCCATATGACACTTAACCAATGCCCACGATGCCCTGACAGCTCAGGATCTTCCAGACCTTCATCAACATCATTCCAGTGATGGGCAGGACAACAAATGGGGTGAGGAAGGCAAGTTTTTACCTAAATTTCACCCACAGTTTGGTCATCAGTGTAACCTGGAGAAGTGCTAGAGCAGCTTGGGAGCTCCTCCCTCCAATGGGAGTTTCTAATTCCATTAGAAACTTCTAAACAACTTCCCTGCATAAAATCCACCACAAGAACTGTCAGAGCTTTAAAAAATACCTCCAAAAAGTACCATTAAAACGTGCAGTACATCCCTTCTGTATATTAAAACTGCAGCTCCAAATCAATGATTCCAAAGCTTTTTATTAGGTCATAAAAAACTTCAGGCCAGCTCATAATGAAATCTCTAATCAAATATGAATGAATCATCTGATATGACACAGTCCCTTGAATGAAAAACAGATGGAAAAGTGGTGATGGCTGAGTGGTTTAAATCACAGGATGTTAAGCCAAAGGAGCAGATATTTAATCACAGAATCATGGAATGCTTTGGATTGGAAGGGACCTTAGAGCTCATCCAGTGCCACCCCCTGCCATGGGCAGGGACATCTCCCACTAGCCCAGGTTGCTCCAAGCCCTGTCCAACCTTGAACACTTCTACACATGGGGAGTCCCCTTCCCTGGGGAATGGGGGAATATCTCCTTAATGAACCATCAGCAATTCCCCAGGGAAGCATCTGGAGTCTGTTCCGGTATTTCGGGCATTGTTGCACAAGTGATTCACCTGAGATTCCCTGTACTGGCCAAAGAAAAAGCAGAGCCAAATATAGCCCTGAAAATCAATATACACCAGGGAAGAGCCTCTGGGATCTCGCTAAAGGCAGCTCCGTGAGTAAGAGGAATTCCTAAAATCCTTGGAACGCAGGTGCTGCTCTTTCCCCTTTGGAGATAAACCATCCCCAGATGGGCAGAAAGCTCCCTGGGGAGAAAAACAGGGCATGAAAAGGGAAGGAGGACTAAAGGAACAGTCCATCCTCATCCTCCAGCTCACATCCATCCACCAGGAGAAGCTGATGGAAAGGAGGAGTGGAGTCCAGGTTGTCAGACCCTGCAATCCCAGGGCTGCTCCTTTTTGGCTTCCCTTGAAAAAGTGACAGGATTAAAAATCAAATCAAAACCAAACAACAAAGATCTCACCTTGGTTACCTCCCTAAGGCTGCAAATCCAGGTGAAATATCCAGAGTGGGAACACACCTGGCAGACAAGACACGGCACAGGCACCTCCAAGATCACATCTGATTTTTCCCCGAAAAACCCCTCAATCCATGACCAACCTTCCATGAAAAATTTATCCCTTTTCATTCATCTCACAGCACTGTGATTTTCAGCAAAGCCAGAGGCAATGGGAACAAATTCCTGATTAACCTTTCATGGGAGTCTTTCCATGCCTGCTCCCATCCCACCACCTCCTCCTTCCCTAGGAAGTCACCAAGTTCAAGCATTTCAAGGCTCTTCCCTCCACCACCTGCACCATTAATTTTGAAAATAACACTTTGGTGAACAGTCAGGACTAAGGGAACCCAGTGAAATCCAGAGCTGATCAGTGGGAATTAATGAACTAAACAAGGTGAGGGAAGAATAAAGAAAATTAGCAAGCTGGGGCTTGCAGTAGAGTAAACTTTCCTGCCAGTTCCTTCTCATCCAGGAAACCAGCTCTGCATCCAAGAGCTGCAGATTTAAGTGCTGCTTTCAGCTGCTGAAAGAGGAATAAAGTTGTTAACAATTCATCCCACCCCCTCCAATTCATAACCATTTCCTTGTGGGTAAGAAAGGAGGAGCTGGAGAAATATTTTTCCAGAGACAAAGGACAACAAAGCAGAGTTGAGGAGCTGTGGGTTCCTCCTGCTCTTCCCACCCCACAGGGTGAGGAGATCCATGTTCTGGGCTTCAGCTCTGGCAGAAGATAAGATGCCCAGAGAAGCTGTGGCTGCCCCTGGACCCCTGGAAGTGTCCAAGGCCAGGTTGGAGGAACCTGGGCTAGTGGAAGGCGCTCCTGCCCATGGCAGGGGTGGAGCTGGACGAGCTTTAAGGTCCCTCTCAACCCAAACCATCCTGGGATTCTGTGATTGCCAGCTTGGCTAGAGAAGTGGTTTAATTCTATGCAGAATGTGGATCCTGAAGGTGAGGCAGGAGGGGGCCACAAAGCTCCTCCCTGTTCCATCCACCCCTCCACACACACACAGCCCTGCAACGGGCACATGCTGACACAGTTAAGAGAGGCCAGAAATCATCCTCTGACCAACAAAACAGGAGTTTGTGAACAATATCAGCCCAGAAATGAGGTTCTGAAACTTCAACTTCCCTGCTGCTCTGCAGGGAGCTGCCCAGAGCCTCTGTGGCAATTCCCTTCTCTCTCCTGCATAAATAACCCCAAATTTCCTAACTGGGTTCTGGGAGTGCTGCAAAGGGCTTTTATTTTAACTATCAAGGCTCTAAACTACATTAATCTGTAGTTTTTCTTCTATCTTGGTATCCCAGAACGGTTTGGGTTGGAAGGACCTTAAAGCCCATCTCATCCCACCCCCTTCCACTAGCCCAGGTTGCTCCAACCTGGCCTTGGACACTTCCAGGGATGGGGTAGCCACAGTTACTCTGGGAATCTAATCCTGTGCCACCATAAATGGTGGCAAAATTAACACCCCAAGCCTGGCAAAACCAGCTCTGGCTTTTCAATAACCCCACAAGAGGACAATAAACCAATGAGGTTGTGACATTAAATGGTTTCTCTAGAACTCACTTCTATCAATAATTTGGGGGGCTTGGATGGGTTTCTCCCCCTCCTGGACTCCATATATAATATCAGGATATTTTTAACATTAAAGAGAAGCCTTTCTGCAGATGAGCTACTTCTGGGCACCACAAAACCTCCCGTTGTTCCCAAACTCACACATCCCAGGGTGAACAAGGCCAGTGGGATCCTGGCTGTCAGGAGCCCAAGTCCCATGGGCAGCAACCTGAACCTGCTTCAAAGCTGCTTTGGTACCTTCCTGAAGGAGCTTTGGAAGCAGCCCTGGCCCAGTGAGGGCATCCCCTGCCTTGGAAAAGGGGAATTCACAATTCCAAGCGTGGATTTTGGACCGACTGGAATAGCCCTCCTTCCTCCTGCAGACAGGGATTAATCTCTGATTTCAAAAGCCTCTAAAATCATGGAACAATATTAGTCCAGAGGCTCTTACAAACCTTTTATCCCTAAACACATCAACTTTTTTTTTTTTTTTTTTTGCAAAGGAATGTGGAAGTGAGAGTGGATAATCAGCTCCAGGGAGAAGGAAAAGCAGCAGCAGGGAACTGAAACTTCCCACAGGATTCCCCTGGCTGTCTCTGCCCTGCTGCCCTTGCTGTTCCCAGATCCAGCAGAGCCCCAGTGCTGTGCTGGAAGAGCCATGCCAAGGGATGGGCAGCAGGAAGTGCAGAGGCAGCAGGTCCAGGATGGAGAGTGGGAAGCAGCCACGTGTGGAAGAGCAGAGGGGAAGCTGAAGCTCCAAGGTGAAGTCCCCAAACTCCTGGTTTGTTGGTCAGAGGATAACTTCTGGCCTCTCTAACTCTCTGTGTGCACATGGAGGGATATATGGAAGACAGATGAGCTTTTTGGATATATTTTATCACAGCTCGGGAAGGCATCCCTGAAAAATCAATGGAAACACGATGTGAAAGGGAATAATTTTTTTTTCCTAATTGTATCACACACAGATATCCTTAAAATTCCACCTAGTGGAAAAACACAGCTGCTCAGCTGAGCCTGTTCATCCCAATTCCCAGTTTTATTACCTAAAAGAAAGCTTTAAGTTTAAAAGGGGTAATTTCCACTTTATTCAGCATTTTACTGATGGCACAGAATCCCAGACTGGTTTGGGTTGGGAGGGACCTTAAGGATCATCTCACTCCAACCACCCTGCCATGGGCAGGGACACCTTCCAGTAGCCCAAGTGGCTCCAACCTGGCCTTGGACACTTCCAGGGATCCAGGGGCAGCCACAGCTTCTCTGGGCAACCTGTGCCAGGGCCTCCCCACTCTGACTTAAAAAAAAAAAAAAAAAGAATTAAGGAAAACAATTTTGCTCAATAATTTAAATTACTACTGAACTTCAATTCCACTTAACCCAGTTCAATCCTAAAAGCAATTCATAAAAATGCCCTAAATGTTCCTTTTTTGTAGTTGAAATGCTCTGTAGGACAGAGGATTTTTAGGACTTTCTCACCATTTCATATCAGAGGATAACAACTAACAAGGGTCAAACCTCTCCTTCACTTGGTTGGTAGCGAGGAGAAAACCATTTTGGTTTCCTACAATCGTACCACAGCAATTTTTATCTCCCACCCAAGTGCAGGATAAAAGGCCTGAGACCACTCAAGTTCATTCAACTCCAGCCTGCCAAGGCAGGAGAACATTTTAAACTAAATCTCCCACACAATCAAACCATTTTTTTTCCTTAAGCTGTTTTCCAACACCATTATTTCAGCCATGCCTGAGACCTGGGACACCCTCCCCCCAATCCCACACATAACTTGCTTTTCCAGATCAGAATCCCAGAATGATTTGGGTTGGAAGCGACCTTAAGGATCATCCCATTCCACCCCCTGCCATGGGCAGGGACACCTTCCATTAGCCCAGGTTGCTCCAACCTGGCCACTTCCAGGGATGGGGTAGCCACAGCTTCTCTGGGCAACCTGTGCCAGGGCCTCCCCAGCCTCACAGCCAGAATTCCTTCCCAACATCCCACCTATCCCTGCCCTCTGGCAGTGGGAAGCCATCCCCTGTGTCCTGTCCCTCCAGGCCCTTGTCCAAAGTCCCTCTCCAGCTCTGGATGGATCCCTGGCTTATTGTTTTCTCAAAAGCATAGAGGTGAGCTATTAAAAACACTCAAACCAGAGTCCAAACAGCCAGAATTCCCTAAATCCTGAATGAGTTCATTCCACCTCAAAACAGGGAAGAACAGAGCCCAGCAGACTCCGCCAGCAGGTTCCCCGAGCTGGGAACCAACACTGGCCTCTGGCTGAAAGACCTCAGAAAGAAACCCTAAACTTAGCCAGCAACAAAATCAACACCAAAACACAAGAAGAAAAGGCTCCAAGGTATCCCATTCCCGATGCTGGCCAACGAGCCACTGATGGATCCACTCCTCTTGTGCGGAGCCACGGAATCCAACCCGGCACAAAGATCCCAAACGGGGAGTCAAACCTGTCAGTTGACCTGTGTTACCAGAGTCATTTAAAAATGGGAATCTCTCTGAGGGTTGGGAAAACAGAACCTCCCTTACCTGCTGGACACGTTTGGGAGCACATGGATGAGAGGGAGATTCCTCACAATCCGAAGCCCAACGCTGGTCAACAACCACCTCTTCTTTTCTTTCCCCAATGCTCGACCTCCTTAAAAGATTCCTTCCCCAGATATGCATTTAAGTCCACAAAACTCCAGGTTAGATCACAGCCCATTTTTCCCCCCCTTCCAATCTCCAGAAGTTGTTTTGAATAAACCTCGTTTACATCTTTCCAACTGGCACCACCAGAAAGGCTAAAATCTCCTGCGAGATCTTTTCCTTAATATGAAAGGCCCTGGAGGCATTTTGGAAGGCAACAGAGAAGGGAAAGTTGGGGTTTTGGAAGATTTGAGCTGCTACCTGCAAAGCAGAGAGTGTTTTCTATCTCCTGGTATAAATCTCTCTCTGTTTGCACCTGGAAACAAAACACTTTGGGGAGAGAGAAGGGGGGGAAGCACAAAGGCCAGCAGCAGATTGTTTTCCACACGATTCCAGGTGTGGGGAGAAGAACTTTGGTTCCCATCCCTTGAAAAGCTGCAGCTGTGAGCAGCAGCCAGGCTCCAGGACGGGCACCACAAGACCCAAGAGAGGCCATGGCAGGATCCTGGGAAGAGGGAGAAGAGCAAAGAGCTCCAAGCCCGGTGTGACACCCTTGGATCAGCGCGGCCTCGGCTCCTCTTTTCACATGAGATTCCTCCTCAATAAAAACAGCAACTCAAAAACCTCCCTGGCTTCCCAGTGCTCCTTTTGGGTTGGGAAAGGACTCCTTAAGGTGCTGCTTTGCTCTCCTGCCCTCTCCTTTCTAAGGAAAACCAGGCAGCTCCCACCAGGCTGGGCTCTCCTCAGCCCCCTGCCTTTTATTTAAGACTCCCAAGGCTGCTGTGCTCCTTTCCCAAATCCCACTCTCCCAGCTTGGGAAAGCAGAGGTGTGCAAGTCCTAACAGACTTTGTGCCAGCATCTGGCATTTGCATCCTGCTCTCCCACTTGCAAGGCAGAGCTGCAGGAGGTTTGCCTGCACCCCCAGAGTAGGAAGGAGGCTTAATAAGAAGTTTTTCCTTACCAGAGCTGGGCATGTGGTTCACTCGAGGTGGATTCAGCAGCTCCACTGGCTGGTCTCTGCCAGAAAGCCCATCTGGAAAGAGGAAAAGCAATAAAATCACATCAACACTTTGGGCAGCTGAGCTATTTTTAGCCAGGGGAAAAAAAAAAAAATAAAAAAAATCAGTAACCAATTATCAATGCAGAGCAGAAACACAAGGAGCACAAATCAATGGAAACGAGAACATTCCCAGGATAGCTGGAGCAGAAAATAAAAGAGACTGTATCCCAAATTACACTCAGCTTTTCCCAGCCTTTCAATCCACAACTGGTACTGCTCCCAGTCCAAAGAAACAGGCATGGTAGCTTATAAACCTTACCAGAGAATGACCAAACTGCAGCTCCTTCCTCGCTGGGAGAGCTGAGCTGCCACAGAGATGCAGCCCCACAAAGCAAAGTTGAGGAATGGCTGGAATATGCCAGGGAGATGTTAAGGAAAACTGACAAATCACTGCAGGAGATTAAAATGCAGAGACATGCATAACAAGCCCCATTTTGCATAAGTTTGGATTTCAGAAAGGCATTAAAAACATACTTTGTAAATGAGATGCACAAATCCATCTTGCTGAAGCAGTTCCCTGTTTAAAATATTTCCAAGATTGTATCTTGCAGCCAGGTAGAGTCAAACGGAACCAGACCCAGTGCTGAGACTGCCAGACCTGATTTTCTACTCACCCATTCCCTTCCCAGCTGCATCCCCCTCTCCAATAAAAGTTGAAGCAAAAAGTGCTAAATGATGTTTTCGGTGTAATTATGAATATGTGAACGCAGAAAATTTATCTCAACCCTATTTGCTCCAGTCTGTCTCCCTTTTCCCCTCTAACCCCTTTCTGTGCTGCAGCTCTGATAGGATCAAGCCAAACCCTGTCTGGAGACATCAAAGAAGCCACCCCATCTCTCGCAGGCAAAGGACAGAGTTAGAAAAACATGAAGACTCATTTCCTTCTCCCTATTTTCTCCTTTTTTTCTGGAGATAAAGCACAGCTGGGACTTCTCCTGGGTTCACCATCCCCAAGGTGCAGCCTCAGGCAACTTGTCAATAAATTAAATTATGACCCTGCTTGTTTTCCTCCTCTCAAACAAGTCCTATGGATTATTCACACTATAATTTGGGGGGGTTTGCTTTGTTACTCCAGGGCTGGATGTGCTGGAATAGCCAACCTATGGCACTTGGGGGGGTGATGCTTGGCCAGCTGGGCTTCACCTGCACCAACAGCAGAGAACAGCAGCAAAAGAGAACACCAGACTGAAAAGGCAGAGCAAAACCTCACTATTTTAAATACAACTCGTCCACCAGCAGCTCCAGATTATTTAATGGGCAGCACAGCCCTGGGAACCTCCCAGTTTTTTGGGAGTGGAATATTTTCAGCTTCTCAGCTGAGCTGTTTCAGATGAAGGACCCAACCCGGGTGCTCTGGGAGGCAGATCCAAGTCAGTTCGGGGGATTTTTAAGCCTTGTTTAATTCTAAAAAATAAAGTGCTTATATTTCTCAAATAGTTAAGAAAAAAAGAGAAAACCCACAAATCAACACTGTTCAATCTTGGTTTCGAAGTAAGTAATAGATTAAGGTAAATCACAGAAGAAAATGAAGAATATCTGACACCTGAAACACCAAGTGGAACCAAAGTGTGTCAGGACTGAGTTTCTGGATTTGCTGGATCAGGGGATTAACAAATAAATCTCTGTTTGGAGGAAAAAAACAAACAAACAAGCAAGGAGGTGGTTTATCAGGAGATATTTGTATAAGGCCCCTCTTCTCCAAAAACACTGGTGTGGATAAAGGAAGGTTAAAATGCCCCTCTAGCCTGTCCTTGGGTAGGGTCTGGAGTTCCAGGTCTGGAGTTCCCAGCACAGGGAGGACGTGGAGCTGCTGCAGAGAGTCCAGAGGAGGTCATGGAGATGCTCCCAGGGCTGGAGCCCCTCTGCTCTGGAGTCAGGAGAGCTGGGGGGGTTCACCTGGAGAAAAGAAGGCTCCAGGGAGACCTGAGAGCCCCTTGCAGGGCCTAAAGGGGCTCCAGGAGAGCTGGAGAGGGACTGGGGACAAGGGATGGAGGGACAGGACAAGGGGGAATGGCTTCCCAGTGCCAGAGGTTAGATGGGATATTGGGAAGGAATTGTTGGTTGTGAGGGTGGGGAGGATCTGGGATGGAATTCCCAGAGAAGCTGTGGCTGCCCCTGGATCCCTGGAAGTGTCCAAGGCCAGGTTGGACGGGGCTTGGAGCAACCTGGGCTGGTGGAAGGTGTCCCTGCCCATGGCAGGGGGTGGGATGAGCTTTGAGGTCCCTTTAAGAATCCAAAGGTCTCTAGGACCCAAATCTGACAAAGTACCAAAACCCACATCCCAACTCACCAGGACTCCTCCTGGCTTTACCATCCTGAGCCCACAAAAGTGTTTGCTTTGATTGATTCCTTCTCTCAAACAGATGAACTAAATCTTGTCAAACTTCAAAGAACTATCTGCTAAAAACTTCCAAGAACTGGCCACTGAAGGATGGGGGATTTGGATCCCAGGCTGTGGTTCTGTGCTTTATTTCACTTTAAAAGGGAAATAACCCCCCTATTTTTTTATATTCAACCAAGTTGCTCCCCAGGCCCTGTTGCTCCATCACACTGAAGATTAACTTGGAGGGGGACACAAGCTCAAGAAGAGTGTTTTCAGCCACTGCTGCTCTGGGCTTGCTTGCCATCATCACTGGACAGGGATGGGAAGCAGCCTGGAGTGCCACCAGTGCAAAGGGGTCAAACCAGGCAGGGTTTGACTCTCTTCTGAGCCACAAACCCTGCTCTGAACACTGAGACAAACCAGATTAACTACAAAATATCCCCGAGGTCTCCACTGGCCAAATTTGTCTCAAGCTACTAAAAACCACTGGCAAGAAAACATCCTCTTGAGTTGGTTCTGTCCAAGGATTTCCCAAAACCTCTGCAACAACCCGCTCTGTCCATCGGGCCTGGAGGGAAGCAAACACCAGCCTGAGAACAATTAGTGCAGCTTAATTTCCAGATGGGTATTTCTATTCATTAATTAATCAAACGAAGCCACAATTCACTGATAGAAACTTGAACACTTTTGTTTTTCTCTTAATCTGTTCCAAAGAGTTATTTAAAAATAAAAGTAGCTGGGTTAGCGGGGTTTAAAGATGTTGAAAATAGTTAAACAAAGGCAAAACGGTGACAACTCACTCCAGAACAAAGCAGAAACATGATGGATAAAAACCATCAG
This sequence comes from Corapipo altera, assembly GCF_003945725.1. NCBI lineage: Eukaryota > Metazoa > Chordata > Aves > Passeriformes > Pipridae > Corapipo > Corapipo altera. Next base: position 428,673 of record NW_020885020.1, on the reverse strand, counting down.
GAGAGATGAAGCAGCAAAATCAACAACATCACAAAATCAGAGAATCATTAAGGGTGGAAAAAAAAATCATTGAGTCCATCCAGGGCAAATCCAGACCAGATGAGGACAGGGAAATACAACTTAACTAGTTGTATTAATTTAAAAAAAAAGAAAAAAAAAGACAAATTAGTTCTAAAAAAAAAAAGACAAATAATGAACAAAAAGAGAAGGTTGAAGCATTTTTGCTTGCAGAAACCTGGAAGCAGCCTTGTTATAATTATGAGTTTAAAAACTCAGGGCACAACTGGGAACCAAGAGGTCATTTGAATAGTTTTCCATGTATTCAGACCTTTGGATCTGATGCAAATCACCCTGGCCTACTTGAATTCCTGGAGGGAACTGATGAGCAACCAGAAATTATCTTTAAAGGACATCTGGAGCAGAGGGAAAATTCTACAGAGCTGTAGAAGCAAAACTACTTTAGGAGAGACAGGGGGAAAGAAGCAGAGAAAATCAGCATCATTGGCTCAGCTCTGCCCCTCTGGAGCCCAGAACTGAGAATCCAAGTTGGAAAATGGCTGGATGCGAAGTGACAAGAGCAAAACCCCTCCCACCCTAATGATGATGGTCGTAAGTCCAACTACAAATGAAAAATACCTGGCAAAGCAAAGGGAGAAGAAGGACAAGCCGAAGGACCCGGTAAAGCCCAGCCCTCCCTGCTCGCCCGCGGTGCCGAGGAACCAGGTTTGCTCCTGGATGTGTTCCCAGGCTCGTGTCCCAGGTCATTACACCCCAAGAGGAACTGTGGGCAATCAAGGGGAAACCCCTGAGAAAAGGTTTCTAAAAATGAGTCAGAGGGGCTGCAGAACTCAGTTCTCCCAGCAGCATCTCTGCTGAGGGGATGGGAGACGGTGGCCCCGAGATGTTCTGAGGATCAGCAATTTTCTGCTCACACAGAGAGTTTGGGACCAGTCCACCCATTTCTGATCTTCTTGAGTCATAAACCTTCTGCACAGTACCTCACTGCACAGCACAAATCAGGGATCTCTGAGAAGGCAGGGAATTTACTCTGAGGGTGGGGAGGCCCTGGCACAGGTTGCCCAGAGAAGCCCCTGGATCCCTGGAAGTGCCCAAGGCCAGGTTGGATGGGGCTTGGAGTAACCTGGGCTAGAGGAAGGTGTCCCTGCCCATGGCAGGGGAGTTGGAATGAAATGAGCTTTAAGGTCCCTCCCAACCCAAAGCAGTCTGGGATTCTGTATTATGGTGAATGGTGATACATCACATTCATCATCATCATCATTAATTAATTTGACAATCGTTTCTCTGTGGACCCCTCGCAAGGCAGTTACCAGATTTTGGCTATTTTTACCAAAATGTAGCTCAGGGGCTTAGCCCCCAAGGCCTCCCAGCCAAAAGGGAAACTCTAATTCCTCAGTGCCCAATCCAGAAAAAGCCTCAGGCAATACAAGGAGGCCCACAGCAAGCCCAGGATCAACATCCATCCCTTGGCATCTGGGGGACCATCCCAACCACATCCTTCCCAGTGCATGGATCCAGATTTAAAATTAAGGGCAGAAAGAAGGGGCTGTTTCTGGATCAATGACTACTGGATTTGTATCAAGACAACTCCCTTGTTGTCCTCACTGCTTTCCAGTAGAACAATTCTGAGCTTGCCTCCCAAAGAGATCCCTTCCCTTCTCCCCACTGTGCCACCTTCCCGTCGGGTTCATGGGACAACCCAACAACACCTGGACACAACAACACTTCAGGGACAGACCCGAGGAGAGAATGAGCCTCTCTGTTCTCCTCCCTCCAGAGAGGAGTGACTGCCTGGCCAGAGTTACCTTTAATTCCTGAAGAAAAGGAGCATTACCAGGATCAGCACAATCTTCTGGCTGCCCCACTTCCAATACTTTCCCATATCCCCTAGTTTTGGTTGCATCAAGGAGCAGTTTGAGCACACAGACTGCATATTTTTTTGAGGGGGGGATGCATCTTAAACTTGACCCAAAACCTCATCACCCAGTTCACCCAATACACTCCAGCCACCAGTGGGTGATCAGACTGGGTGCAGCCCTAAAGCAAACTTCCCAACAACCCCACATGAACATCACTTGCTCCAACTCACAGAGCTGATCCTCTTGGAACTTGTTGTTCCTCTTCTTCACTTATCCCTGGAAGTGTCCAAGGCCAGGCTGGATGGTGCTTGGAGCAACCTGGGCTAGTGGAAGGTGTCCCTGCCCATGGCAGGGGGTGGCACTGGATCCACCCTGCCACTTCCAATCCAAGGTCACTTCCAATCCAAACCATTCTGGGATTGTTGTCGTGCCCTTCCCACAGCTCCTCCTCTCCAAGGAAGGTTGCCCAGCGCTCCACAAGCCAGGACAAGCCCCAGCCCCTGGAATCAGGCTGTTTCCAGAGAGGTGCAGGCTGTCCCAAGCCGGAGCTCTCCCTGTCCCTGGCAGTGCCCAGGAGTTATGTGCTGCCTCCATGACACGTGTAAGCCCACAGCAATCCCATGGATCTCTTCCAGGCGCAGGGAATTCTGTTCCCTGCTCTCAGTATCCACACTATAAAAAGCCCCCTGCGCTTTCCACGGGAGCCGGGGGAGCAACGTGCAACCCCTTCTCGGCAGGGTTTGGGGAGGGGCTGGTGAATTTAAAATCCACACCGTGCCCTAACCCTGCATCCCTGGGATACCGAAACGGGAATAAAACCCTCCATCCCTGCCCGCTGAGCACAGTCCACTGCCAGACCCTGCCTCGCATATCAACGGCGTGTGACAAGTTACAATATTAGCGATGAGAACACTAATTATCACGGACGGGTTATTTATTTGTCTGCTCACTCAGAATGTACGGGGGGGGGGGAAAGACTTCAACATTTACAAGAAAGCAATTAGGGCAGCAAATGGATTATTTCTCTTTAAACCTATGAGAAAATGCTCAGTGCATATTTCCTCTCTAATTTGTCTGCACTCAAGGATCTATTTTTGGAAGTCTCCCTAGACTGTATTGTAGCACCACATGTACTGTAATGGCATTTTAATTAGCCCAGAGAGCTGGAAGATGCACTCTGCATCCCAAAGAGAAGCAGCCTAACAAAATGAGAGCATCCTTCCCTTCCCTTCTTGGAGATTTATAGCCTCTATCAACCCCAAATACCAATTATGGCTGGAACTGACTGTGATTGCTACAAAAACCCACCCAGCCTCTGGAACTCAAACACAAGCCCAGGATTTGAGCACTGTTTACTCAGACTGTAAAGGTGGATGGTAAAAATAAAATGCTGCAGGCAGAAGGGGGAGAGAAGGAGAGGAGACAATTAAAATAAAAAGACGGATCTCTTAGAGTTGGGCTCTAAACATGTTCAGGTTTGGCCTGCAAGTGTTATCAAAACAGCCATTTAGATCAGAGTTAATCCAATCCTGTTCAGCTGGGGTTGTTTGGGGTATTTTTTCATTATTATGATTACTACAACTACATCTGAAATTCCAGTGAGCCACCTTGCACTGCCAGCAAGTGACACAACACATCCCCATCCCCAGCACTGCCTGTACATGGATTTAACTGGCCATAATTCTGATTGCCTGCTTTGGGTGCAGCAGAAACTGGGTCAGGCTGGTGTCCATCCTAGCTACAGAAGAGGCTGGCACATCTGGAATCACAAACCTCCTCCAATCCCTTGACAACTCAGATTTATCCAGAGACGTTCCTATGTCCAGGTGTGAGGTGGGACATTCCCCCAGAGCCCACAGACCCCACAGTGCCTCACAACTGAGAGCCAGGATGGCTTTCAAGCTTTCTTTTGCATTCAGATCCACAGGAATATTTCCCAAAAATCTGAAGATACTCAGGCATAACCTCAACAAGAGCCTGGTCCCGCTTTCCTACCCCGAACCTGGAAAGATAAATCCAACAGGCCCCACTTTGGTTGACAGTAAGGTAAAAGCAATCAAAAATAAAAACCTTGGAGCAACCTGGCAGAGTGGAAGGTGTCCTTGCCCATGGCAGGGGGTGGCACTGGATGAGTTTTAAGGTCCCTTCCGACCCAAACCATTCTGGGATTCTAATGCCCAGCAGCAGTTCATACAAAAACCACCTTTAATGTATTCCTAGGAAGTTATCCCAGAAGCCAAAACACCCAAGAAGTGTTAAACCAGGAAACCGTGGCCCCCAAGGTGTTGACAGACTAATATCCAAATGAGAAGACGCTGCTTTTCAAATGCCAAGCCCTGAAAGGATTGTGTTCCACTTCCCAGGCCGTTATTTTCCTTAATTCCTGGCAGTGGGAGGACAAAGCAACTCCTACTGAACATGACAATCTTCAGTCTCTCCAGCAGACTCTGGTGACTTCATCCACCCAGAACTTAAAAGATGTGTCATTCTGGAAATCCACGGGAATAAAATCATCCTTTCCACGTAAATGCAAGGGATGTGAGGTGTGGAATAACCCATCCATGGGATCAGAGAGATAATGCTCACTGCACGTGGCCCTGATGAAATTACAGCAAGAAGGAAGAGCTGCCCCATTCCAGAAGATTTGCTTCCCCCTTTGGGCAGAACCCCCCACAGCCAACCTTTCCACTGCCCCCCAGGCAGAGAATCCAAGGAAGAAACAATAAAATACAAAGGAAAAATTACCCCATTAAAGGAAGAGAATGCATACCACACTTTTGGTGGGTGCTTTTCCTTTTTAAGCCAAAAATGCCCATCTTTAATGCTGAGTTTCACTCCATTTCTCTACAACCAGTTTCAAAACCAGCCTGTTCAGTGCATGGAAAATAAAGGCCAAGTCCAATTAGGGCCAAGCTCGAGCACAGGGAGCAGGAGAGGCCATATCTCGATCCCATGTCCCACCCTGGCAGCTCAGAGAGGGCTCAGAAACCACCAAGGAATCCCCCTGCTCCCACCCAACACCCACCTGGCAAAGGCAGTCTCTCCCAGAGAAGCGTGGAGCACCAGGATTCCCAGCGGTTCCCAAAAGGGCTCCGGAGCTGCTCAGGCTCCTCCAAGCTCCCAGTCCCGCTGCAGTTCCACCTCTCCAGTGCCAGGCAGGAAAGGCTGACATCTGATTCCACCCTCCCAGCACCGCCCAGCCAGTGACATTCCCAGGCACAGAGCTCTGTCCCAGGCCTGGGACATTCCCAGGCACAGAGCTCTGTCCCAGGCCAGGCTTTATTTCAGGTCGAGCTCGCCCCACCACATCCCCCAGCCTCTCTTCCTGGCCAGTGTCAGCAGGTCTCTGCTGGTGGGTGTCCAACACCTCCTCAGGGGGTCCACTCCCACCATTCCCACCATGTCCCTGTCTCCCAGAGTGCTGGGAAACTCCCGCTCTGCAGGATCCAAGATGTCCTGATGTTAAACCCATGGCAGGTGACATGCTGCAGGCAAAGTCAACCTGGGACTTGCACAGCACTCCCCTGTTATCCCAGTCCTACCAACACCAGGCAGCAGGAAAAATGTCCCAGTCTACCTGTTGCTGATCTAATTCCTTGACCACAGGGCTGGAGCCCCTCTCCCATGGAGCCAAGGTGGGAGAGCTGAGGGGGTTCACCTGGAGAAGAGAAGGATCCAGGGAGACCTGAGAGCCCCTTGCAGGGCCTAAAGGGGCTCCAGGAGAGCTGGAGAGGGACTGGGGACAAGGGATGGAGGGACAGGACACAGGGAATGGCTTCCTACTGCCAGAGGGCAGGGTTAGATGGGATATTGGGAAGGAATTCCTAGCTGGGAGGGTGGGGAGGGTCTGAGATGGAATTCCCAGAGAAGCTGTGGCTGCCCCTGGATCCCTGGAAGTGTCCAAGGCCAGGCTGGACGGGGCTTGGAGCAACCTGGGCTAGTGGAAGGTGTCCCTGCCCACGGCAGGGGGTGGAATGGGTTGGAAGGTCCCTTCCAACCCAAACCATCCAGGGATTCCGAGATCCCATAATCCCTGCCATTATCTCCCAGCTTTACCTTGTCCATATATTTCATCTTCCTGTCCATTCTGTACAGACTTCTAAAATCTGGCCTTCAGATATTTTTAAATGCTGGATAAAAAAACCAGACTATCATTTCAAAGCATCTAAAAGTAGATTCCACTTTCACAGACTCGGTGGAGCAGCAATTTCCCCACTTGCTCCGAAGCAGCCGAGACTCCGCTGTTCGGAACTATAAATATATTCATGGATATTTTCCCTGGCACGAAGCACTTCAGTTTTAAAGGCAAGAGATTCATCAACTCTTCTGGAGAGCTCCATCCTCACTGCTTTGATTCTGTCAGCGAGCACAGGCTCCTGGCAGGAGTGGAGGAGGGCACAATCTGCCACCATCTGCAGGGTGCAATCCATCGGAAAAGGTGACTGTCCTCAAGAAATTAGCACAGCCCAAGCGTTTAACTTCCCTCTGGAATGTTATGTTCAACCAACAGGCTCTTTCCAGAGCCATTCTGCAAAATGTTCCCATTCCCTGCGTGGTGTTGGTTTTGTTTTTTTTTTTCTTTGAAGTTTTAATGTAGTCTTTTATCCAAAGTGGGTAAAATTTTCCATCCTTCCTGGGAGCATTCCACAATCGCAGCTAAATATTTCTACAGGAGATCAGTGTTATCAACGTGAGGAGCTTAATCTGCTGAGACAGATCCCCTGAACTTCAGCACACTAAAAAAAAGCCCCCCCCCCAGGGCTGCCTCTGCTGCTGGCACCTGGCCATTTCCCAATCACCCACTATTCAGAACCCACGGATTCCCATTGGATGGCTCCAAACTCACAGCCACGGTGCCCCTTTAGCCCAGCCGCAGATTTCAGGAGGTTTTTCAGAACTGATTGCTGATACAAGTATGAAGTGAGGGAAAAGGAAGAAAAGCCACCTTGAAATTATCCCCAATTGTCGGCGGCGGGAGAGCAGCGGAGCACATTTCCAAGGCAGGAGAGAAGGTTCAATAACCTGCCTAATTTTCCCTTCTCTCCAGAATGAATAAACTGTCAGGAAGAAATCCAGCTGAAAGATAGCCTGGCTCTTCCACAGCTTCAAAGGAGGCTCCAGCTCCTGCCCACACGCTCCCAGGACATGCTGTTCAAGCTAAAGAGACACCACAGGAAGGAAAGGCTCCAAGAGGGAACAAACTGTGTGTTACAGGAACCAAAGAGCCTGTATTTCCTTCCTTAACCCAGTCCTGCTGGCTCACATGCTAAATAACACTCACCCACCAAAGGGATCCTTCAGGAGGGGTTTTGATGGACCTCAGGGAAAGATTCTTCCCCCAGAGGGTGACTGGCACTGAACAGGCTCCCCAGGGAATGGTCACAGCCCCAAAGCTGCCAGAGCTCCAAGAGGGTTTGGACAACCCCTTTAGGGATGTTGGGGTGTCCTGGGCAGGGGCCAGGAGCTGGACTGGATGGTCCTTGTGGGTCCCTTCCAGCCCAGGAGATTCCATGACCCTGTGAACCATTTCCAAAGCAGGCTGCATCCAAAGGCTCCGATCCTTTCCACTCCAGAAAAAGGGAAGTGATAATAATTACTCAGCAACCCATGGTACCAATGCTAAACCCAATAAAAATTCCTGGATGAAGCAGAGGGCAGGGAGAAAACAGGCAAAGGAAAACTGATGCTTGGAGCCTTCCCTGGACATTGCTGGCCATGGGAACCATCCAGGACTTCACTACTAAGCTGCAGCTCCTTGAGCACATGGCAGAGCTGGAAGGAGCAGAGGAAAAAAGGGGGAATTTTTCGTTGAGGAAAATAAATACATAGACATGGAAACAGCAAATGGATCAGGGCTCGGGTTTATGGAGCTGCTGGGTCCCAGGTGGCTCCCAGACTCCAAGGTTTCCAGCCTTTCACATGCTCCATCGAGCCTTTCCGCTACAAGACAAGAGAGGAATGCTGAGGGAAAATCCCACAGAGGTGAACAAAATCCTTCAGGGATCTGAGAAAACTTCCAATTGAAGGCAAAAACCAAACAGCAGGATCAGGGAAGCTGGACAGGACACATCTGCTTCACACACAGCTTCTGGGAGACCTACAGCTTGAGCAGGACCCTGGGAAGGCTGTTCCACCTCCCTGCTGTCCCCAGCATTCCCCAGGGTGCACCAGGACAACACAGCCAGAAACAACAGCTCCACATCTCCATCCCCCAGGTATCCCAGGAAACACAGCTCCCCTCTTCCCCAGGGCTGGAATTATGCAGGCCAGTGCCATCTGTTCAGACCCAGATCCCTGCGTTCTCACCTTAAGAACTGCCCCATCCTGGGGAGAGCAGCCTGTTCCCTTATCCCTGGGGGGAAAATTTCATCCTGAGAGCTTGGATTTAAACAGAGATTTGGAGTTCAGTAGGAAAGGACCCATTTCAGCTCATCCCTCTGGACTGGGCTCAGAGCCAGCAGCCAACCCACCCTGCACAGCCTCAGCAGCTCTGCCTTCCCAAGAATCCTGGGACCATCAAAGGAGTTGGGTTGGATTGGAAGGGACCCTAAGGATCATCTCGATCCACGAGGATCATCTCGATCCACTCGTTGCTCCAAGCCCCGTCCAACCTGGCCTTGGACACTTCCAAGGATGGGGCAGCCACAGCTTCTCTGGGAATTCCATTCCAGGGTCTCATCACCCTCACAGGGAAGGATTTCTTCCCAATATCCAACCTAACCCCACCCTCTGTCAGGGTAGAAAACTCATCCTCACACATTGTCCCATCTCCACATCCAAGCCTGTTACTGCAACAGCATCAAATCTGCTGCTCACCAGTGAAAATTCCTTTTGGTCCAACATTTTAAGGATCACAGACAAAGCACCAATCTCAGGGTATTACACACCAAGCACCCCCAAAGTTATTCACATCCAGAGGTGATGTTTCCCAACATGCTAATTCAGGAGGCCCAAACCAGAAGTGCAAGAGAGTGCCCACCAAAGGGCAGCTGCTTAACCAAAATCACCAGGTAAGGTCTGAAACAAGCCTAGAAGTGCACAAATAAACTGCAATTAAAGCAAAGGACTTTGAAACCACTCCTGACCAGATTTTGGGAGCAGTCCAAGGTTCACCAGGGGCTCTCCCAGCTCATGCCAAAGCTGTGGCAGATCTTCCCAGGGCTATGGAGGGTCCTGTTCAGGTGTTGGGCAGATTTCACAACAGGAAAAGTGTCACTTGTTCCACCTCACACCCTCTGAAGGCCAAGGAGATCCTGAGCACTCGACCTTCTTGTAGAGAAGGTTCCCTGTCCCAGGCCCAGGTTGCTCCACTCCCTGGAATGAGGCTTTCCAGCTGGCTTCCAGATTCTCCCCTCATAACAGGAGGCACGATTTTACCTGCTGGCCACCAGAGAAGTGCCAGGAACTTCTCCAAGGAAGAAATACTGATGGGAAGGGAAAGCAGAGCTACAGCAAGAAGCAGCTGAAGAGGCACAAGGCCTCCAGAGGTGTTTTGAGGATGCCCCAAGCAGCGTGTTCCTTAAAATTATCCTCTAGGGACCTTGGCATTTTACCCACAAGGTTACACAGGTTCATCCTGAGTGTTTCCAGCTGGGGTTCACTCAGAGGACAGCTCCCAACACCTCCCTTGATTCACCTTGATGATGGAAAGCAACAGAAAGCTCCAACAGAGGAAAATCCCCCCCAGTACCCCGAGAAAGGTACAACCCACAACTCCCTCCCACTCAGAATTTCCCTTTTTTTTCCTGTTCTGTTGGAAATAAGGGGTTAACACAAGCTGAAATGCTCATGGAATACACAATGCTTCTGCCTTGCCACACTGGTTCATTATTCCATGGTGATCTAATCTAGTAATAGGAGATAATACCAGAATGTGGATTTGCTTTAGTGAAAGCATTTGAAATGGCATTAAACACAGGGACAGGAGGGTGGCACTTTCCCAAATGGAAACCTCCCATTCCTGGGGTGGAGAGGAGCAACTCCTGTTTCCAAGCCAAGGAGAAGCAAGTCCACCTTTCCTTGAGGCCAATCCAAAATGCCAGAGCCGTTCAGGTTGGAAAAGCCCTCCAGGATCCCCAAGTCCAACCATTAACCAGCACCAGCACCGTGTTCAGCACCAACCCCCGTCCCCAGGTGCCACATCCACATGGCTTTGGAACCCCTCCCGGGATGGGGACTGCACCACTGCCCTGGGCAGCCCCTGCCAAGGCCTGACCACCTTTCCCAGCAAGAAATTTTCCCAATATCCAACCTGACCCTCCCTGGCACAGCCTGAGGCCGTTCCCCCTCCTCCTGTCCCTTGTTCCCTGGGAGCAGAGCCCGACCCCCCCTGGCTCCCCTCTCCTGTCAGGGGGTTGCAGAGCCAGAACGTCCCCCCTGAGCCTCCTTTGCTCCAGGCTGAGCACCCCCAGCTCCCTCAGCTGCTCCTGCTGCTCCAGCCCCTTCCCAGCTCCATTCCCTTCCCTGCACACGCTCCAGCTCCTCCATGTCCTTCCTGTCCCAAGGGGCCAAAACTGCCCCCAGGATTCCAACAGGCATCGTCAAGGCTGGACTTTGTGTATGTCCAAAATAACATGACAAACAGGATAAAAGAAGTTTAAAAAGTGTATTAATGAGTATTATTGTCCTTCCTTAAGGGCACAGCAGCTTTTCCCCACAATGTGCAGCCTCCCAGGGGAATAAAGAGCCCCAAAGCACCCCCTGGGCTGCAGTTGTGGCAGTGCCCGGATTGCCAGGACCCCCTGGAGACACCACTGACACATCCTGAGGATCCTCGGGAGCTGGAACACCCAGGTGAGCTCTGAAACCCAGGAGGGTTTCTCAGATGACTGCATGATGAAATATTTTTGCGTGTTACAAAAGGAAACAAATGTTCTAAACCTTCTTCTGGGGAGGGCTCCGAATATAATGGTGGGTTTGGGTTGGGAGGGACCTTAAAGCTCATCCCATTCCACCCCCTGCCATGGGCAGGGACACCTTCCACTAGCCCAGAGAGCTCCAAGCTCCAACCTGGCCTTGGACACTTCCAGGGATCCAGGGACAGCCACAGCTTCTCTGGGCAATCTGGGCCAGGGTCTCCCCACCCTCATAGCCAGGAACTCCTTCCTAATATCCCATCTCTCCCTGCCTTCTGGCAGTGGGAAGCCATTCCCTGTGTCCCATTCCTCCATCCCTTGTCCCAAGTCCCTCTCCAGTTCTCCTGGAGCTCCTTTAGGCCCTGGAATGGGCTCCAAGGTCTCCCTGGAGCCTTCCCTTCTCCAGGCTGACCAACTCAATTGTCCATGTGCCATCAGATGTCTTAAGCAGCCCTACAGGTCTTCCCAACCCTCTTCTCCCAAAAAACCTCCATAATCCCCACATCCTCCAACACAATCAGGAAAACAAAACCCACAGGTAAGTAAAACAAGGGCCAAGAGTTGCAAGGAGCAGAATCAGCCAACTTGTACCGACAGCGGCGCTGAGAAGGGTCATCGTTCTCAGTGAGCAAAAATCCATGAAAAAAGCAAAAAAAAGCCTTGCTTTCTCATTTTTAAGTCATTCCTGTGTTATGTCAGGGTTTTTTGATAACAAATCAATAATGATAAATCAAAATGTGCTCAGCCTGGAGAAAAGGAGGCTCAGGGGGGACCTTCTCACCCTCTGCAACTCCCTGACAGGAGGGGGGAGCCGGGGGGAAATCGGGCTCTGCTCCCAGGGAACAAGGGACAGGATCCTTGTTAGGATCCTCAAGCTGTGTCAGGGGAGGTTTGTTTTGGATACTGGGGAAAATTTCTTCCTGGAAAGAGTGGTCAGGTACTGGCAGGGGCTGCCCAGGGCAGTGGTGGAGTCCCCATCCCTGGAGGTGTCCAAACAACACGTGGATGTGGTATCTGAGGACAGGGGGTTGTGCTGCCCGTTGGACTTGATGGCCTTAAAGGGCTTTTCCAACTTTAATTCCATGATTTAGGAAAGCCTCAAAAGTGATTCAAGCCTTCTTGGGGTGGCAGGGAAGCGTGTGGGAAGCTTGAGGTCAGCAAATTTTAATTGGGAGCCGCTACAAAAAGCATCCAGAACCCTCTCCCATTGCTGCTCCAGGGATTGTTTGTGTCAGGAAAAGACAACCCTGGGTTACTCTGCTGCACAGCCCGGGAGAGGAAAAGGCTCTGATCTGGGGCAGACTGGCCAAAATCAGCCAGGCTGTTCCAAGCCAGTGATCCTGTGCCTCCAGAGCTGCTGCTCTCCCAAGGAGGGCTCTCTGGGGAGGAGGCACATGCTGCTTGCAGTTAGGAATATTTTTAATTCATAACAGGTTTGAATTCTCTCTTTAAATGACTATCAAAGTCATGCCTTTTTCTTCATAATGCCTTTCCAAATCCATATTATAGACGTGGAAAATCATTGAATAGAAGGTTTGATATACAGAAAACAACATCATCCCATCCCTGGAAGTGTCCAGGGCCAGGCTGGACAGGGCCTGGAGCAACCTGGGATAATGGAAGGTGTCCCTGCCCATGGCAGGGGGTGGAATGGGATGAGCTCCAACCCAAATCGTTCTGTGACTCTGTGATGACCATATCAATTAACACATTGATATCAATGTATGTCTATGTATGGATTCTATGCATTTATCCATATAATTGGTGGCCTAATACAACAATATCCTCCATCAGCTGGCCTGAACAGCAGGCTCAGCATGTTCAGTAACTACAACACATCCCAAAAACCAGTGAGAGAAGTTAACAGTGGTATTAAGAGCACCTGCATTTCTCTGGAGATGTTTCAGCTGGAAATGCCTTTCTGAAAGCTTTATCCTCCTCTCTTCCAGGGCGGCAAAGAGTGACTGGAATCAGCAGCTTCTTTAGACAGTGTGGCCCTGGTTTCTGGTTTCCCACTACACCACTGCCTCCCTGCCTACTGGTGGCACTGGTGGCCTCTGCCTGTAGCACAGTTTGAGCCCTGCACAGCCTATGGAAGAAAATCCCAAGGTGGACCCCAAATCCAGGTGAACAGCCCTGAAATGGCCCACGGAAGAACTCAAACTGAGGCAGGGGAAGGAGGGCACAGGGGCTGCTCTCCCATCACGTTTGGGGAGCTCATCCCTGACTCTGGAACCACCACACAGGACACAGTCCTTGCTCCAGAGCCTGGAAGGAACCAGGCAGCTCCCCAGTGGTCCTGGCAGCACCTTTCACTCTTCACTTCTAGCTTAGCTCATGCCCTGCAACGATTTAAACACCTTCAGGATGAGCTTTTCTCCTCGTGCCAAGGAGAAAGCCGTGACCAGAGGGGTGGGATCTGAGGATGAGGAAGCTGGCACTGGATAAGCAGCGGGAGTAAGGCTGGGGAAGAGGAGCCTGCTGGTGTTTCCCACACTCCAAGGCATTCACCACTAACTAAATGCTCATCTTCCCAGTTTCTCACTCCCTGGAACTAGTGCACATTGTTATCCCAAACATCCCACCTGGATGTTATTTACAATCGGGAACCGCCGTGATTACAAACTTTGCTAAATGGCGAATTTCTCCATCAGCTTTGTCCACATCCTCCAATGTTTTACACCAACAGCTATTTCTGGGTTCCTTTCCCCCAGCCACTGCTGGAAAATCCATCCCTGTCCATGGAATCACACACAGCAGTGCTGCCTTTTGCTGGTGCAAGTGCATCCGGAGGCAGCGCTGTGCTGACATTCCCATCAAACCAGCAGTGCCAATCAATCCATGGCCTCCCAGGAAAATCAATCCTGACCCACATTTCAACACTCCTAAGGCCCAGCCAGCAGGAATTGTTCATCCTTTGTGCACCACAAGCAAAGGAGCAGCTGAAAACACTCAACACTCGTCAATGCTGTGACTCCAGGGAGATTCCCTGGGGATGGTTTTTCCCTCCATGGATTGGAAATGCATCAAGGCAAAGCTGATCCTGCAATCACTGCAGGGCTCTACAAGGACTCATCCAAACCAAAACCTTTCACAGAACCACAGAATATCCTGAGTTGGAAGGGACCCACAAGGATCATCTCTCGTTCCACCCCCTGCCATGGGCAGAGACACCTTCCACTAGCCCACATTGCTCCAAGCCCTGTCCAACCTGGCCTTGGACACTTCCAGGGATGGGGAAATTATTGATGGATCATCCAGTCCAACTCCTGGCCCTGCCCAGGACACCCCAAAAATCCCACCCTGTCCCTCAGAGCGTTGTCCAAACCCTCCTGGAGCTCTGGCAGCCTTGGTGCTGTGCCCACTGCCCTGGGGAGCCTGGTCAGTGCCAACCACCCTCTGGGGGAAGAACCTTTCCCTGAGATCCAACCTAAACCTCCTGACTCAGCTCCAGCTGTTCCCTGGGGTCCTGTCCCTGGCCAGAGACAGCCTTTGGACAGTCTTCCAGACAAGAGCAGCGAGGTCCCCCAGGAAGGACCTGTGGAACACAACTCAACTCAACGCACCTTTGGCCAACAGGAAAACCCCTGGAACTGCCGCTTCCCCAGGCATCACCTAGCTGCTGGGATCCCTCAGGCGAAGAAAGTGGACACAAAGACCTCCCACCTTTCTCCTGGCCATAAATCCTGGGGTTTGATCCCTCTCTGCTCCGAAGTCATGGAGAGTAACACCAGTAAATCCTCGCTGCTTTCCCTCCAACTCCTCCTGGGTACCCAAGGCATCTTCTCGGACCATTTTCTTTGAACACACTGTTCTCCAGCCATGCTTTAAAATCCAGTGGTGTCCCTGCATCCCTGTCCTCCTGTTCTCCTGTCTCTGGAATACGTGAGCTTTGACCTTTTCAGGTTTACATTCCCAGCCTTCAGAACCCTTGAGAGCTTTGCTACAGAGACAAAAAACGAACCAGAGGAATTTCTGGAATGGTGACTGGACTACTGATGTTTCCTAAGGCAAAACACACACTGCTTCTATTCCAGCTTCCTATTTCCCTGCTAAACAAGAGAAAATTGCATGACAAAAGAACCCTAAGGAGCTGGAATCTTCAGGAAGATGGGAAACAGACTTCCAGGGCTGCCCACACAAGCGAAGAAGTTTCCAAGGGTAGCACAAACAATGCCCCAAATGAGGAATGCAGCAGGAAGAAAAAAAACGCAGCCCATCAACTGGATTTCCAAGTGAAGGAAAGCCAGCCAATCACTTCCCAAGGCATCCCACCACCGATCCAGCCTCCCGTTTCTCCTTTTCCTTTGTGCTGTAAATGCCAGACTGATTTTCCTGCTGTCCCTAATTTTCACAGATCCCTTCCACCCAGCTGCCTCAGCACCACACAGAGCCACGGTGTTCCCAGGCTGTGGGAAGCCCCAGCCTGGAGCAGCCCTTCAGCTCCGAGAGGGAGGCGTGCACGCTCTTCCTGACACATCCACCACTTACAACACCCCCTCAGGCCCCAAAACTCTGCATTTTATAAGGGCATGGAAGGACAGGACACAGGGAATGGCTTCCCACTGCCAGAGGCCAGGGATAGATGGGATATCGGGATGAAATTCTCCCCTGTGAGGGAGATGAGGGGCTGGAATGGAATTCCCAGAGAAGCTGTGGCTGCCCCTGGATCCCTGGAAGTATCCAAGGCCAGGCTGGATGGGGCTTGGAGCAACCTGGGCTGGTGGAAGGTGTCCCTGCCCGTGGCAGGGGGTGGGATGAGATGCTCTTTAAGGTCCCTTCCAACCCAAACCATTCCATGCTCCAGCCCCTCAGTGTCTTCCCTGGCATGAGGGGCCCAGAGCTGATCCCAGGATTCCAGGTGTGCCCTCAGGCTCAGCTTTGGTGGCTCTGGGAGGGGGGAGCTCAGACAGTTCCCGCCTCGGGAGGGGCTCCCAATCTCTCCTTAGGCCTGGTTCCCTAAACACACATCAAACCAGGAATAAAACCACCCAAGGCAAAGCTTTTTCCATGAGAAGCACAATCCAGGGGGTTTATTACACACCTCAAATTATCATCAGCCCTCAAAAGTAGCTCCTACATATAAAAACCATCACAAAGGACTTAGGAGGTAGGAACACAGATCCATGAGCCTCAGCTTCTCTGGGCAACCTGTGCCAGGGCCTCACCCCCCTCACAGGAAAGGATGTCTAATCTAAACCTTCCCTCCTTCACCTTAAGGCCATTCCTCCTTGTCCCATCACTCCAAGCCTTTGTGAAAAGTCCATCTCCAGCCTCCTTTTAAGGCCCTTTTCCTTCTTGTCATTCCTGCCTCTGGGATAACTTTTGGATTGAAGCGAAGCAACTCTGCCTGCAGATCAGCAAGGGGATTCAATAAAATCAAAGCAAATAATAATATATCAAAAACCCCACATAAGAGACTCTAATACAAATGAAGACCCATATTTTGAGGCACCAGGAACAAGTCAAAGTTAAGTTTATATTTCCAGAGTACCGAGATTTTGCAGAACTTCTCAAAACCAAACAATTTTCACCTGAAGTCTAAGTTTGGTCACACACACTGCTCAGAGCTCAAGGAGCATTTGGACAACACTCCGAGGCACAAGGTGGGATTGTTGGGGTGTCAGAGCTGGACAGGATGATGCTTATGGGTCCCTTCCAACTCAGGATATTCTCTGATTCTCCCTTCCCCCATTTCTGTCTGCCCAGCCCCTGGATCAGGGAGCCAGGCTC
Source organism: Corapipo altera (assembly GCF_003945725.1). Lineage (NCBI taxonomy): Eukaryota > Metazoa > Chordata > Aves > Passeriformes > Pipridae > Corapipo > Corapipo altera. The sequence continues at coordinate 412,208 of NW_020885020.1, read as the reverse complement.
CAGATCCACTCCAAAAGCACTTCAGGGCTCCACTGCCTAAGGGTAAAAAGGTTTTTGAAGCATCTGTAGTTATTGAATCAAACTGAACATCACTTGCTAAAGCAGCACAAAACAGGAGGCGCTGCCCTGTGGATTCTGTGTTAATATCGACACTTTCGAGCTCAGGAGTGTTACTTATAAAGAGTTTAAAAACAGGGGAAAACACAAAATGAAGATTTTTTTTGTTGTGAAATCTTTAAAAAATACAAGAGCCAGTCGAGGACTCAGAAACTGGGGAAGAAAAGCAAAAACATCTCAAAAAAAACTTCTAAGTGCAGTCCTAGGTTCCAGAACAACAGAATCCCAGAGCATTTACCAGTTTCCACTCAAGTCGAGCTAATAGAAAGTCTGAACTTTAATTTCCACTGAATTACTGCCAAAAGCTTGCCTTCAGTTCAGGGTGGAAAAAGTCTTCTCCCTCCTGCTTTTTCAGCTTGTTCAGGACACACAGTGAGGAAAGGAGATTTTCACATGGGTCTGGAATGACAGGACAAGGGGGAATGGCTTCCCACTGCCAGAGGGCAGGGATAGATGGGATATTGGGAAGGAATTGTTGGCTGTCAGGGTGGGGAGGCCCTGGCCCAGGTTGCCCAGAGAAGCTGTGGCTGCCCCTGGATCCCTGGAAGTGTCCAAGGCCAGGCTGGATGGGGCTTGAAGCAACCTGAGGGGTGGAACTGGATGATCTTTAAGGTCCCACCAACCCAAACCATTCCATGAGGTGAAGCACAAAGAAGGTGCCAAAATCAAGCATGGTTTGATTGATCACAGCTTTCCCTTGGATCTGGGTCCTCTCAGGAGGGCTGGTTTCCTCCTCAGCACAACTTTATGCCTCTCCCACGTCCCAGGCCACAAGCCATCACAAAATCCAGGCACAAACCTGAGGCATTCCCTACTGTCCCCACATTCCCAAACTGAAGCTTCCCCAGGTAGGAGACACTTGGAGATGGAGCACTGAGTGGGGCACTCGCAGTCCTAAAAACACCCAGCCCGGTGCTGGGCTGGCTTTTAGGGCCTCCCTTCCCTAAGCCCAAGCACAGCCTGGTGTCTTAAAAGCCTTTTAGAACTCACTGCCCTTCTCCTCAGTCTGAGCCTCAGCTGCAGCCATTCCCTAATTTCGAAATGTTCACAAACCAAAGGTCAGGAGGGGCTTCCAAACAGCTCGGTCCCAAGTGTGACCGTTGAGCTTTCCAGCCCCAGGAACTCCTGGGCAGGGAGGCAACAGCATCACTCTGGCACATCCCCAACTCATCTGGGCTTAGGCCATATTCCTGAGGTTTGGGCAGCCTGGAAAAGCAAGAGGAGGTGGCCAAGCATCCATGAAAACACTGGAGATTAAGCTTGTCAGCCACAGACCTGCACGACCAGAGAGGCGGAAGGGGTAAGAATCCACACGGGTACTTCATTAAACAACTGGAATTTGTTACATATCCCACAAACCAGAGGAAAATTCCTGCCCTAGGGATCCAGCTGACTCCAGAGGACTTTTCTGTCCTGTCTCCCACCCCAGCCAGGCTGGGGAAGGGCTCCTAAACACCAAAGGGCACCTGAATGCTGCACTTTTTGCCTTGTACCAAAGCCATGTCTGCAGGTGCTTGTCAGTGATAAAACACAAGGACACAACAGGTATCCTTCCTTTAAGTTGTCCTGCTCAAGCAAAGGAAAACAGGATGTCACCTAAAAGCCTCGAGAAAGGAAAGTCACACTTCCTAAAGCCCCCCACCCAAACCCCTCCTCTGACACACCTTGAATCAGAGCCAAGATTCCAAACAGAGGAAAGACCTATTTCATAGAATCATAAAATCCTCAAGGTTGGAAAAGCCCCCTAAGACCACCAGGTCCAACCCCTAACCCAGCACTGCCAAGGCCACCACTCACCCATGAACCCACGTCCCACATCCCCAGGTTCTCTGAATCCCTCCAGGGATGGGGATTCCACCCTTTATGGAGTTATTTCTACAGCTGGGTGCAACACCAGGAGTTAACAGACCATCATCTGCCCCTGTGCTGCATCTGCCACAGCCACCTCTTCTTACAGCTCTTTTATTACCTTCTTCGGGAACTGAATGAGATAAGGATCAGCATCCTGACACTTGGAAATTAGCTCTTTTCCATGACTGTCAGCAGGAAAGCAGGAATTAATCCTCTAATTTCAGCCGGAAAAATAGTGAAAGCAAGTCCAGCGAAGAAAATAAAAATTGTTTCTGTGTTTGGAAGAGAGGGGGAAAAAAAAAAAGTGTTTGGAAGAGCAGTGGCCTTATTATGTTGGCAAAACTCCAGCCCATGAGATCAATGTTTTGATGAGCACAAGGACTGGTGCCAGAGGGGGACGGGAAGGAGGAGAAGAGGCTTCAATGAGCTGAAAGCGTGGAGAGAGGAAGAGGCAGGGAAGTGGTTTGAGAATGAACTAGGTCAGGGGTGGGTTTAGGACAAGGGAAAGCAGGGAATGTTTGGACAGGAACATGGGAGTTAGGGAGGACCTCAGCTCCTGGCTTGGAAGGCTGGGAGGAGGGATGAAAGCAGGGAATGTGGTCGCTCACACTTGCAAGTGAAAGGAGGTGGGAAAAAAAGGAAAAGGATTTACAGTGGACCTGAATACAGCAAGGCAAGCACCATCTGCCTAAGGCAGCTCCAAAGGGGGCCCACAAAACCTCCACTGACTCCCAGAAAAAACAGCTTCCTGTCCATATTCAGGATCTCCTGGTGGGACCAGCACCTTCAGGCGAAGGGCAGAAAGACTCTTGTGTGGTTTGGTTGTTTCCTGGGCTCTTTTCACACCTCTCCCAAAGCCTTCCTGCACATCAGCAGCAGTGAGTCCTGTCCCACCCACCCCAAGGGTGAGTTTGCCAGAGGGATTTTATTTCTGGGCTCCGAGGTGGGAGCTGCATTCCGGCTCTGCCATCACCTGGCTCCTAATCCACAGCTTCTAGGTCAGGAACAATCACAGAATCACGGAATCTCCTGAGCTGGAAGGGAGATCAGCAAGTCCAACCCCTGGCCCTGCATAGGACACCCCAAAAATCTCAACAGGTGCCTGAGAGCATCGTCCAAACTCTCCCTGAACAAGTTCGATTGAAATTCTTATCGGAAAAAAAAACAAAACCAAACCTAAACCCCACAAATAATTAAAGATAAAACCTGCGTCCCTTTATATAAAAACACTTGGGAATAAACCCTGTGCTTACAAAAAGAATCCTGCACAGAGGAGTTTCCTGAACACAAATCTGTGCGTTCCAAGATGTACAGACTCAGCATCCAGCGGGAGAAGGAAAAGAACAGCAACTTCCCACCTCTCGCCCAAACCACGGGCTCTCTCCCCCGAGTTTAAGCCCGGCCTATTGAACCCGGCTCAGGGCGGAGCCGCCCAAAGCAGCCGCTCGCACACTCGCCCGGGTCTTGTGTTCCAAACTGCGAACAAAGGCTGCCTTAAATGTGGTTTGATTGACGCAAATCAAGGGCTGAGCGGGTGATTCAGAGTTGTCAGAGCGGAACGCTCGCAGAAAACCAGCCTTGGGACGGACTTGCTGATGCGCTACCGGGAGACTCAACCGGACCCCCCACGACAAGCCGGGGGTCTATTTACCCCCCCCCCCCCCCCCCCCCCCAAAAAAGACATTTTGGATTTTCCTAGGCTGCAATAAATCTGCAGGCAGAAATGTGTAATTAGCATCGCGCTGTACTTCCCCACAGCTTGGCAGGAAGGATTAGTGTGTCAAACAATAATCATCCCAGCAGAGCTCTGGGATAACCCAGAGCCAGATCCCACCGAACTCCCGCTGTTAGACAGACGTGGGTTTTGACCTTTCCGTGCCCAATCCAAGTCCACTCCCTTTCCCTCCACCATAAATACGTTTTCCCTCCTTTTTTTTCCTATCCCAAAGAGCAGGACCAGAGAGGTTCAGGGCTGGGGACATAAAGGTTTTCCCCCATTTCAGGAAAGAGCCAAAGGCAGCACCTGACCCCAAGCTACGGCTCTTACGCTGTTCCTGCCTTCCTGGCACTTCAGGCAGCTCTGCACAGGGTATCCAGAGGTGTGGATCCAGCTGGGATCACAGGAACGGTCAGGCTGCAAGTCAGGATGGATCATCCTGGAGCACCCTGCCCAAGGCTCGTTCCATACATTCCACGCATCTCAGTCCAACTTACCCGGGGAGGTTCGCAAATCTGGGAGAGACCGCACTGATCGTGAAGCCCCCAGTTCTCCTCCTGGCTGGAAGAGGGTGGGAAGTGTGGGAAGGGCGGCAGGAGGGGTCCCTGCCAGCAGCAGCAGGCGGGGGCTGTGCTGCTGCAGCTCTGCCCCCCACGCAGCACAGAGAGCAAACAAACTTCCCCCATAATTAACTCATGCAAATGACACCATTATGGTCCTGCAAACAATTAGGAGACAAAAGAGAATGTACAAAGATCCTGCCAACACCACAAAATCAACTGAGGACATTGTTTCAGGCCAAGCTTTCATTGTTTCATACCAGTCAGCTTCAGGACCCGTTTCAAGTGCCTGTAGGTGAGAAGTTCCAACCCCATCACTTCCAAAGTCACTCTTAAATCCAAGGAGCACCCTGATAATCCTCAGGTTCCCACTGTCCCTACAGCAACACACATCTCTTCCCTTTCCCTATGAGGGGTGGAAAAGTGTGTCAAGATGTGCCCAGCGGCAGATCAAACCTGCTCCTCAACCCTCAACTCTGCTACCACAGCAATCTGTCCCAAAGCCTCTGGATCCTGAGCTGGAACAAGCTGGAACAAGCCCACGGCTCCCAAAAGAGCCCCCTGATCCATGCATCTCCCACAGCCCTCTGGCTCCTGATGTTTTGGGGTCTCCCCCATCACCACCTGCATCTCCCAGTCCCTCACCTCTCCTTCTGGCTGGAGTCTGGACCAGCTGCCTCACAGTGATCCAGGGAAAGCAGCTCCAAAAAGACCAAGCAATGGAAGTGCTCTCCATCGCAACTCTCCACCAGGCTCACCTCTTCCCACCACTTCCTTAAGTTTAGATGGAAATAAACACTAAACCAAGCTGGCAGCAGCATCCAGGATCCTGGAGAAAAGAGAATCCAAGCAGTGAGTCCCACAGACACGGGATACATCCACAGCAGCATCTCCAGACAGGCATCTCCTGGGACACACCACTTCCACCATGTTCTGCTTTGTGTCTCAGAGACACTTGAGGGCACAGACAAGACTCCCCTGCAGAAAAATTCCCCCAGAAGAGGTACTCCAGGAGCACACCCCATGGACTCTCCACTCCTGGATATTCTGTCCACACAAACAGATTAGAGCTGGCACGAAGTGAGTATTCCTACTGTGGAATACTTAGAAAGGACCCCAGGGAATGGCCGGAGCTGTGTCAGGGCAGGCTTAGGTTGGAACTCAGGGAAAGGTTCTTCCCCCAGAGGGTGGCTGGCACTGACCAGGCTCCCCAGGGCAGTGGGCACAGCCCCAAGGCTGCCAGAGCTCAGGGAGGGTTTGGAAAACAGCCTCGGGGACAGGGTGGGATTGTTGGGGTGTCCTGGGCAGGGCCAGGAGTTGGACTGGATGATCCCTTCCAGATCTGGATGTCCTATGAAACAGTGCTACTCCGCCACAGACAAGATATTTTAAACGAAAGGTAAGACCTAAAAGAGCTTCCAGTACAACAGAGCCCTTCCAGTGCCTCAAAAACGCCTCTGACCTCTCTGCACCTGGCAGCAGCCTAAGGAGAACTCACTCCATCAGTTCCAGAATATCAGATCCAAGTCACCAGGATGAAAATAGTGGGGGAGGAGCAGAAAACAACTTTTCTCAGAAACCCGTTGCCATGAAAAGAGTGAAGCACGTGAGGTTTAATCCCACAGCCCTGCAGTTGTCACCCCCCCTCGGGTTCTGGTTCAAAAACACAACTCAAAGACAAAACCCTCCCAAAGTTGGGAAGAGCCTGTGCAGTCAGGGCAGGATTTTCCCCCTGGCATTGCCGCCCAAGGATCTGGCAGGATGTGCCTTCAGCTGTGCTCTCCAAACAACAGATCACTTCTTATTCCCTCGGCCAAAGGAAGAAGGGAAGGGATTTTGCAGGCAGGACCCTACAAGCAGCTGCCTACAAGTGTCAACAGCTGGAAACAAGGAAATATTTTTCAAACAGAGAGAGCAGCAGAAGATCAACACATGAAGATCAGGACAAGGTGACAGACAAGAGCAAATACTTTCATTTCTAGTATGAATTTCTATAGCTCTCAGGGTTTGAGGCTTAGGAAGCCGTCAGCATGACTACCATTTTTAGGAAGTCCAGAAATGGAATCTGGGGTTGTTTTTGGCTTAATGCAGGAAATCAGCTTTAATGACAACCTACAGTCAGCTCTGGAGTAATTTTCTTTCTGCTTCATTGACATACGCGACAAGACTTTATTAGCGGGGCTAAAATTAAAACCAAAACATTTCCCCCAGCTGCACAAAACACTTAAAACTCTCACTGACACCCCGAGAAAAGAGACCTAAAAAATCATTTCAGAGCAATTTCATCACTTTTTTGTATTCCAGCTTTCCCTACTATTTGGCAGCAGAAGTTTTGCCCTTTGGATGCCCGTGACCAGAGCTTTCCCCTCAGCAAGGTTAACCACTGTCCAGCTGATTTTCATGGAATCCCAGAATGGTTTGGGTTGGAAAAGACCTTAAAGCTCATCTTGTTCCACGGACAGGGACACCTTCCACTAGCCCAGGTTGCTCCAAGCCCCGTTCAACCTGGCCTTGGACACTTCCAGGGATCCAGGGGCAGCCACAGCTTCTCTGGGCAACCTATGCCAGGGCCTCCCCACCCAATCCCACTGGACAATGTGGATTCTGGCTTGGCTCAATATTTTCAGGATTTCACACGATCCAATTACTATCATTAGAAGAAGCATCTGAGCAGATAAAGGGGTTTTATTGGAACTTTTTTTTTAGGGAATATTGCATGCAGAAAGATTTTAAAAAACAAACCAAGTTTAATTAAAGGGATGCCTGGCAGGATCAAAGCTTTGGGAGATGCTACTTCCCCTTTAAAAGTTGTGGAAGGATTATTGGGTATCAAACAACAAGCTTTTATAACCTTTCCCTTTTTTTAATTCTTTTTTAATGACCCCTATTTAACAGAGTGCAATTTGAGGCGATTTCTCATGAATTTGAGGGGTCTGAATGCTTACAGCACAAGGTTTAACACTGCTGAGGAACAGAGGGTATATAAAATATTAATAGGACAAGGGGAAATGGATTTAAACTAAAAGAGGGTCGATTTAGATCAAATATAAGAAAGAAGGTTTTTTTTACAATGAGGGTGGTGAGGCCCTGGCACAGGTTGCCCAGGGAAGCTGTGGCTGCCCCATCCCTGGAATTGTCCAAGGCCAGGTTGGAGCAACCTGGGCTAGTGGAAGGTGTCCCTGTCCATGGAACAAGATGAACTTTGAAGTCCATTCCAACCCAAACCCTTCTGGGATTCAACAAGACCAGTTTCCACAAGAGCCACATTTAAAAATGTAAGTCAATCAAACGTGCTCCCTAAACATGAGAATAATGTTCAGAGTGCAGATCTGCTGAGGGTGTTCCCACCACCACCTCAATTAACATTCAGAGCTGGTAAAACAGAGGATTTGTTGCCACACTGGATATCTTGGAACAGCAAACAAGGGGAAAAACACCAGTGCAAGGAACTGTGTTCACCCCACTGGAAGAGCTCACATGGATAATTTCAGATTATCAAACCCGAGGCAGAAAGAGGGGTTGGGTTTTTTTGCTTTGCTTCAGCAGTTTAAAGCACGAGGGATGGTTGGAAACCTTTAAAGGAAAAAAAAAAAAAAAAAGGCAAAACCCCTAAAAGGTTTTGCTTGAGCTCCTCTGCCTGACTTTGGTGAACCTCTGCTTTGGAAAAAGAAAGGAGGGGGGAGAGAAAAAGAGTAAGAAATTATGATTATGGAAATAAAACTTGGTTTTGCTGGAGAGGAAAGTTCTCCAAGCAAGTGATCCTGCAGCACAACAAACCCCTCCCAGGACTCCCCAATCCAACTCTAAGAGGAATGCTCAACAAAAACCTCCCAAACCTTCACGAGGGTAAAGAAAAACATCCCAATTTCCAGCAAGTCAGCAAAAGCAGAGTCCTTGACATGCTCAGCAGAGTCCTCACCTGGCTCCAAAGAGCTTCTCCTGGAGGATCTGGGAACAAGGGAACTTCCCTGCCTGTGTAACGAGTGCCCGGGTTCCGAGGGGAAAACGGGATGAAGCAATGCAAACTCTGGGATCACCAGGAATGCTGTGGCTCCTGGCTGCAGCACCTTGACTCCTCTGCTTTGTGTGGCTGAAACTCTCAGTACAGGTTTGTTTATTTTTTGCCTGCAAGTCAACCACTGTGTCAGATTAAAAACATGTCAGTCACCCAAATAAAGCAAATATTGCCCTCCCCAGAGCTGACCTCGGACCTGTTCCTGACACGTGCGGTTTCAACAGGGACTTTTAAAAGGATCACCAACTCCAAATATTTACTGTAAAACTGGAGAGAATTTTCTAGATCCCTCAGGAATACCAGTTGCTCCAAGAGTCCCTGAAGAGCTTCGACTGATGGATTCCTTGGATCCCAGTCTGGCAACCGGGGGAAGGAGAGAGCTGGGATTGTCCAGCCTGGAGAAGAAAAGACTCCAGGGAGCCCCTTCCAGTGCCTGAAGGGGTCCAAGATAGCTGGAGATGGACTTTGGACAAGGGGGAGAGGGACTGGACACAGGGAATGGTTTCTCACTGCCAGAGGGCAGGGATAGAGGGAATATTGGGCAGGGATTCTTCCCTGGGAGGGTGGGGAGGGGTTGGAATGGATTTTTCCAGAGAAGCTGTGGCTGCCCCATCCCTGGAAGTGTCCAAGGCCAGGCTGGATGGGGCTTGGAGCAACCTGGGCTAGTGGAAGGTGTCCCTGCCCATGGCAGGGGGTGGAATGGGATGAGCTTTCAGGTCCCTTCCAATCCAAACCATTCCATGATTCCATGAAATCCAGTACAGCACAGCTCCAGGTTAGGAAGGGGCACTTTTTAAACCCTCCCAAAAAAATGGAGGAGGAGGAGAGAGACCCTCAGCACCCGGCTTCCCCACGGTGGGAACCACTCCCAGCTAACCACGAGTTACCCCCATCCTGGGAGCCCACAAAGGTGCTGGAATTGGCCCTGGGAAGACACGGCCCTGGAGCTATTTATAGCAGCTCAAGGTGTGCTGCTGCAGGCAGGGAACAGCTTGTTTTCCCAGGAATTGATCTATACAGGCAGATTATCCAAACAGTTGTTTGGGTATCTCCTGGGATCCAACTGTGTCAGTGCAGCAGCTGCCTCCTGCAGAGCCCTAGGCAGCTGTGAGGCCTTTAACTGGGAATTCTGGGTGAGGTCAGCAGAGATTCCTGAAAATCCAGCTGCAAGGCCACCCCCTTCAGCTGGATGCAGACAGAGGAGAGCCCTGATTTTATGCCATGCTATTCCTCTGCTCTTCAAAAAGCACCTCGAGCCAATTTTCTCAGTTCCCCTCTGTAAATCCTTGTTCAGGCCTATCTGCACCATTCTCTTGGAATAGCTGGATGGTAAACTTGGTATCCAGCTTCTGTTTTGGGCAGAGACAGCCCAATTTCTTTTAAAGCTGTTCTTTCTACTTCAATGGTTATTGCTTTCCACAGATTTATCCTTCCCTTTCTGCATCTCTGCATGGCAAGCACAGCTGGATCATGCCTGGGAAGCCCAGGAAGGGTATCCAAAGCTGCCCAGCTCTCCCTGCTCAGTGCTGCAGGGCAGACAGAGGTGGTGGATCTGACTCTGTGATTCTATTATTCTATAATTGCTCTGAAAGCAGCCAACCATCACAAAAAATAGGAAGTATTAGAATCTGTAATTGGAAAACCACCTCTGACCCCAGTTAAGCCGGTGATACTGCTGGGTAGGAGCCTCACTTTGGATATTTGGGCTCTTATCCTTGGCTGTCTTGGTGGTTCAGGGCCTGATCCAGCCCTGGAGAAGCCAGCTGGGATCTCCCCTTTGACTCCAGCTGGCTGTGAGTGGGGACCCCAAACTGCCAACATTCCTGTGGAGCTGCAGGGGGGAAGCTCTGGGCTCTCCTGGGCCAGCACAGCTCTGGGTCTGGACATTTAGGTTGGACCTGAGGAAGAATTCCTTCCCTGAAAGGGTGGGCAGGCATTGGAAGGTGTTCAGGGAGTGGCTGGACGTGGCACTCAGTGCTCCAAGGTTGGACTCCATGATCTTGGAGGTCTTTTCCACTGGAGCCAGGGAAGGCTGGGAAGCTGCTCTGAACAGGTGGAGAAGAAACAATGGAGTCGCTCACCACACGTGTGAGTGCTCTGCTTTATCTGGCATCACCCAGGGCACACCTCATCTCCTCCAGGTTAATCAGATCTCCAGAGCAGGACCCAAAAGCTGCAGCTGAACTCCATGGGATGAGGAATGTTCCCTGCACAAAGATTCCTTATCACTTTTCCCTTTCCAAATGTAATGACAAACCAGAGCAGGGAACCCAGGCAGGAGCCTGGGACTGCCCAGTCCGAGCTTGGGGCCCTGAAACTCAGTCACCCACAGCAAAAGACACTGAAAGAGGGGGGGAAAAGCCACCCCCAAGCCTTTGTTTTCCCCTAAGTGATTTCCCCAGGTTAATTTTGCTGGCTGGGCATTGCAAAACCAACACTTACCTCAAGAGCTGCCTATTGAGCAACACGGTCCTGCCTCTGTTGCAACCACAGCTGAGACTCACTCAGGAACAGCCCCACTCCTCAATCCCTCTGCTCCAGCTTGGAAAAGGCAACTCTGAGTTCCAGGACTCCAGCAGGGAAGTGCAGATCACGCCAAACACACACAAACCCTGTGCTCAGCTCTGCTTCAGCAACTCCCTTCTCCCTGCTCAGGAAGGCACAAGCACCAGGAGCAGCTGAGGGAGCTGGGGGGGCTCAGCCTGGAGAAAAGGAGGCTCAGGGGGGACCTTCTGGCTCTGCAACCCCCTGACAGGAGGGGGGAGCCAGGGGGGGGTCGGGCTCTGCTCCCAGGGAACAAGGGACAGGAGGAGAGGGAACGGCCTCAAGCTGTGCCAGGGGAGGGTCAGGTTGGAAACTGGGAAATTTCTTCACCAAAGGGTGGTCAGGCACTGGACCAGGTTCCCAGGACAGTGGTGGAGTCCCCATCTCTGGAAGTGTTCAAAGAGTGTGTGGATGTGGAGCTTGGGGCCACGGCTTAGTGGTGGAAGTGGCAGTGCTGGGTTAGAGGTTGGACTCAATTACCTTGGAGGTCTTTTCCAACCTTAATGATTCCATGATTCTATGACTGACCCTGCAGAGAGAAACAGCTGAACCTCCTTTCTTTGCTGTGTCTGCAGACTGGAAGTCCATCCCAGAGGGTTAAATCCAGTCCTGGCTCTGCCCTGCGAAGGCACCGCTGACCAAGACATTGATTTCAGGGAGCTTTTAAGGAATTCTTACAAAACCAGCAGCAAACACCCAAATGCAAAGGTCAGTCCTGAGCACTGCTGGAGAACACTCAACTCTTCCAGCCAAGGCAGGAGTGCTGTACATTAGGGGCCCACAAGGCTCTCATCTGAGCAGCTGCTTTCACACAAGAGGATCCCACCTGACGAGGCAGCACTGAACCAGCTTCCACTCCAACAGCAACCCCTAAATATCCATCACTACACCCTCCAAGCCTGGAGAGCCTTCCCAAAGAGCCATAAATCCTTCCACCTCCAGGCTGACACAGACTGCACACACATCTTGCTGCAGCCTCAGCAGGTGAGAAGCCATCCCCTCCTCGAAGCCCAGCGACAAGTGCCCAGGAGGCTTTGTTTTCTTCTTTTAGATTTATAGGGGGCAATCTCAAGTCAGCCCTGGCTGACTGAACACAAAATATCTGGCTGTGAAGGAGCCATTCCCTTTATCCAGTGTTGTCCTTGCTGCCATCAGGGCAAACAGGGTACGGAGACAAGATCATGGAATCACAGAACGGTTTGGGTTGGAAGGGACCTTAAAGACCATCTCATTCCAACCCCTTGCCATGGAAGGGATGTCTTCCAGGTGCTTGTTAGTGCACAGGAGATGCATATATACATCTTCAATATGTATTCTGTATATACAAGCATATTTAACAGCAGTAGAAATTCCCAGTTATCATGAAAACCCCATTGGCCCATCCTGCTTCCAGACAGATCCTTGTGCCTTTTACAAAGGAGTGACAGGGCAAGGGGGAATGGTTTCCAACTGAGAGAGGGCAGGGTTGGATGGGATATTGGGAAGCAATTCCTCCCCATGAGGGTGGGGAGGCACTGGAATGGATTTTTCCAGAGAAGCTGTGGCTGCCCCATCCCTGGAAGTGTCCAAGGCCGGGTTGGACGGGGTTTGGAGCAGCCTGGGCTAGTGGAAGGTGTCCCTGCCCATGGCAGGGGGTGGGATGGGATGGGCTTTAAGGTTCCTTGCAACCCAAACCATTCTGGGACTCTGAGATCCACAAGGGAAAGATGTGCAGGATGGGAAGCCTGGTATCCTTAGCAGCCACCTGGAATATGTGGCTCCAACCCCTTCTTCAGCAAGGTGAAGATCTACCCCAAAATGGTGAACTAGTGACTGACCTTACAGTCCCCATGCAGACACTTAGGAGGGAAAGTACTGGAAATGCTGGATTGTGGGAGGGGAAGGTGGTAAGGGGACACCCCAGCACGATGCCACCAAACAGCAGTTCCTCTGAGCTCCCTCATCCTTCTAGGGAAGATGACAAAGGTTTAGGAAGCAGCAGCTGCCTCTGGGTGAGAGATGAAAGGATCAGCTTGAATGTGCTCTCAGACAAAAACATTCCCAGCAGGTGAGTGCAGCTGAAAGCAAACAAACCCCCATCACAGAAGGGGCAGCAGTGGAGAGAATGGCATTGCACTCCTCAGCTTTCATTCCCTATGAAATTAGGGAAAAACCTATTCCACAAGCACATTAACCCCCTGGCTGAAACTGGCACCCAGATTTCCTGCCGTCCAAGCAGGCTCCCTGTCCAGGAGGGTCATTGATGCTCCTTTCTCCTGCCACAGGAGGAGGGCCAGGTAAAAGTTATGCAAAAGTCAGGGTAAATAACCTGCCAAATCTGTGATTCGCTGCCCATCTCATAGGAGTCAGACAGTTAATTCACACTTCAAAAGACAGAAACACAGCAGCTGCCTCTTCCCTGCAGGGCTGGAAAAGCTTATGGATTTAAACCTGCAATTCCTTGGAAAACAGACTGCCCCAGCACTGGAGGAATTGCTTCCCAATATCCCATCCAACCCTGCCCCTCTCTGAGTTGGAAACCATTCCCCTTTGTCCTGTCACTCCTTTGTAAAAGGCACAAGGATCTGTCTGGAAGCAGGATGGGCTAATGGGGTTTTCATGATAACTGGGAATTTCTACTGCTGTTAAATATGCTTGTATATACAGCACTGGAATAGTGTGATGAACTGACAAAGTCTGCAAGTTAATTTGTATCAGCCTTAAATCAGGTCCATTTCTAGTGGTTTTTCTCCATTACTGTCTCAGTGTCAAGGATAAATTAAGAGTTATTCCGAATGCATCCCCCCCGACACACAGCTCTGGGAACACTGGCAGGGCTTGGCAGAGCAGCTGTGGTTGCCCCATCCCTGAAGTGTCCAAGGCCAGACTGGAGCAACCTGGGATAGTGGGAGGTGTCCCTGCCCACGGCAGGACTGGATGAGCTCTATGGCCCCTCCCAACCCAAACCACTCTGGGATTCCATGAGACCCAGCACCACAGCCCACAAACATGGAAGCAAAGGACACATGTGCAAGTCCAAATATTGCCATCACCTTCCAATTCCAGGTACAGGGAAGGGGTGGGATCACCATCCCTGGACGTGTTCATAAAAATATATGGATGTGGCACTTACAGCTGTAATTTAGTGGGGAACACAACAGTGCTGGGTTGAAGGTTGGACTCAATCCCAGAGGTCTTTTCCAGCCTTAGTGATTCCACCTGAAAGCTCCTGCTGTCCATGGGATCTTTTAACTTTTACCTGCTGCCTGTGGATGTGGGATTTCTCCTGAGGCTGCCCAGCAGAGGGCAAGAGACTGACAGCCAGAGCTGGGGACAGATGAACGCTGCTCCTCCTCAAGGAGGAGTAGGCAGAACCCAACGGTCCTTAAACAGCACCCACTGGAGACACCGGGACTAAAAATGTGCTTCCCTTGGATCAGCAGTTGGAGTTCACAGCTCCCCTCAACACCAACCCAGAAAGAAGCTCCCATTCCACTTCTTTTTCTTAATCCAGCTACAAATTTCCCGTGATGGCAAAGAGCTGTCCCTGCCCATGGCAGGGGGTGGAACGAGATGATCTCTGAGGTCCCTTCCAACCCAAAACCATTCCATGAAAACTTCCTTTTGGGACACTTCATGCTCCAGTAACCAGATTTTAGACACAAGTGCTTACAGGAAACTATGACTGCTTTCTGCTGCTGTTGAAACAGTGGGATTTGGGACCACGGAAACTCTGGGGACAGGGGAGAGGGCCTGAGAAGCTCCAGCAGCTGAACACACAATTTGTATTTTCCAGATCAACAGCTTTAGCTTGGGACTCCCTATAAAAACAGACTTGTAACTTTGCAATAATTAAAACTAAAAAAAAAGTGAATTAGAGCAACTACTCTTGAGTGAAAACATCAAATAAGTGGCAGAGAAATGCACGTGCTGCACTCAAAACCACGCTGGGCTGAAACTGCTCCTGTTTCACCTCTGTAGGTCTTATTTTCTAGAATTCCTCTTTGTAGAATATCCATCACCTGTCTGTTCAGGAAGCCAGCCAGCCAGCCAGGATCCACACAGCTCCCACTTGATGTTTTACCAAGTCCAATCCAGTTCAGTGTCCTCCTCCACCAAACCACCACCAGCACGGCAACACAAACACCCACAACGATCCTCCCACACGTCACAAACTCCCTGCTGCCATATAAAATTAAGCCAGTAGGGGAGAAAGCCAGAGTTCAGGAATACTGAGGGCAAGGACACGGCTGGAGCAGAGCTTGTTCCCCCCACAGGGGACAGAAATATCCCCATTTGTGTAAATACAGCTTTAGTCAACAGGGCAAATCCTACAGAGATAAATGTCACCCTCTGACGTCAGTGCCACAGCAACCTAATCAAAGTGCAGCCTTCAGCTATTTTTAAACCCCGCTTCAAGTATTTTTCTTAAAAAAATAAAAACTAAACTAAGATAGCATAAAAATCCATCTTGGGGAAAAAAAAAAAAAAAAGACTCTTTAAAAATAAATCTGTTTAGCAGCAAAAACAGAGCTGAAATATTTCTTTCTCTCTGGTGCCGTGGACATAAAAGCAAAAGCTTTCCCCGAGCCCGAAACTTGCTGTTCCATCCGATGCGTCAGAGCACTAGAAAGCAAAAGATAAGGATTTGGGAAAGCACAGGGATCAGATTGGCACCAGCCTTTGTATTGGAAATTTCCCCAGACAGGTTAAAAATAACCCTGGAGCGTTGGAAGCCATGCTGAAGGTTGGAAGCCATGCTGAAGGTCGCTCTCCAGAGCTGCTGTGTTTATAGTACCAGCTCCCGGTGACATGTGACTGCCACTGCCAGCATTTCTGTCCCCAGAAAACACGGGATCCCCTGGCTTCAGATTCCGGGCACGGAGGCTGCTCACAGCCAACAGGACAGGGGAGTCAAGCCCAACTCCTCCTTGGTTGACTTGTTTTCCTTCTTACAACTAATCCTCTGGGACTCAGATTGAAAGGAGACATTTCTGTCCACCACATGTTCTGGCCAACATTCCCATCGGGCATTCCCAGGGTTTTAAGGCTCAGTTTCAGTGACACAAGAGTCACCACAGCACAAGGACTATTTCCATGAGGAACAGGCCACAGAGCTTCCCAATCCTCTGGCCTCCCAGAGCTCAGCCAGGGGAGAAAATATGGACACCTTCACAAAGTGCCTTTGCAGGAGAGATGGTCAAACATCCCTCCGACCCATCTGAGGGGATGTTCTCCATGGAGAGATGGTCAAACATCCTCATGACCCACCTGAGGGGATGTTCTCCATGGAGAGATGGTCAAACATCCTCATGACCCACCTGAGGGGATGTTCTCCATGGGGAGATGGTCAAAAATCCTCATGAGCCACCTGAGGGGATGTTCTCCATGGGGAGATGGTCAAAAATCCTCATGACCCACCCGAGGGGATGTTCTCCATGAAGAGATGGTCAAACATCCCTCATGAGCCACCTGAGGGGATGTTCTCCATGGGGAGATGGTCAAACACCCCTCATGACCCACCTGAGGGGATGTTCTCCATGG